>NC_081411.1:302096966-302194466 GCF_030272615.1 Cryptomeria japonica
TTTTAATATTAATTTGCTTGATGCTCGAATCAAACTTTTATATTTTAGAATATGTGTATCAATATTGTGTACAATTATACATGTATGTTATTTATGTTGCTTCATATGTGTATGTTAGATAGTTATAATTGCTTCATTTATTTAATGTATATGTGTATGTATGTAGCTTCGTTTATTTTTAATGTATGTGTACATGTTATTTAATGTATGTTATTGAATGTATATGTGTAGATGCTTTATTTATTTCAATTACTTGCCAAGTCCTAAGTAGTTTTGATCCCCTTAAGCCATGTCTTGATTAGGTCCATCCCCTTAAGCCATAAATTTCAATCTTTATTTTCAAAATGTACTAAATGTTTTTCTTATATGTACATATATATTCAATTTCAAACAAGTGTTAAGTACATGTAAATTTCTTAGAATATGTACTAGCTCAAGTAAAGCATATATATATATTGTCCTTGACATGAAATAAACAAAGTTCTCCATGAAATAAACAAGTATGACATATACATAGGTCATGAAATGTATAATATAAAAGTCCATGATGGAACAGTAAAATGCATGAAACATGTAATAAATCTATATATCTAGCCTCTAAAATCAAGAGGACTCCCTAAAATCTAGACTCCTCTTCAAGCCATGCGAGCTAGACTGAATAGAATCACTCTACAGGACAAAAATGAACTTATAGTGAGTTACAGTTCACATGAAATTTAAACTTTAACTAACTATTATTAAACAACTAAAAAACTCAAGTCATGTATGTACATGACTAGGCTCATCTCCTCTCTCTACCAGGTCCTTTGCATCTCCAAGTGCTATGGGGGCTATCAATGTGAGCTCTCCTATCTCATGCTATAGTTTGAACACATAGATAGATCAATCAATATAAATTTAAAGTTAAATATTAAATTTAAATTTAATGAACTCAATAATTATATTTAAGTACAAAAATGTAATTAGGTCCTTGGAGAGAATTTTACATGTACATATATATCCTAAAATTTTAGGGGCACTTTTAAAATATTAGGTACTTGCTCGTTTATATATATATATATATATATATATATATATATATTATTTGTACCTAATGGTAATCTCCTCTATGCACATTCACGTGTTATGTAGGTGATGTGGTCTGAGTGGTTGTAATATTAGTATAAAAAGTGTTATTAACAAGATCATACACGATCAAAAAAGAGCACATACATCTTGATGTTACATACACGAGAACTTGTACGATTTAACTCTACATATACATGTACACACATTGCACATAATGTTTTTTAAAAACTCAAGTATTTAATTAAAAATTAAATTTTTCACCTTAAATGTAGCCGATGTCTGTAGAAAACCAGCAAGAGAGTCAGTGCCATCATATGGGTTTGAAAAACCCATCCTAATAGTCGTGTCAACTTGTACAACAAAATTCAATTTTTATGTTACAAATTAAAGAAAAATTTTAAAGCTTTCTCCTGATTGTTCAAATGTAAAAAGTTTATTTATTACATATAAAAAATTGATTCTTTATAGTCAACATATAGTATCTATAGGCTTATCTGCAACAACCAATGCTAAAGGATCACCCACAACAATCTCAAGTAGATGATCCTACATGGAAGTCAATGTTAGAGTCACCTTTAATAAAATTCATTTAAATTTAAATACAGCAATGTAAATTTATTAATTTAATATGTACACACATGTTGGCATAACATATAAATTTCTACATGGCTAAAAAAATATAGTTTTAAACTAGCAACTTATAAATTTTGCGGAGGCCAGCGCTGCCCATTTTGAGTTACACATGGCTAAAAGGGAAGGTTTTAGAAAGGTCTGGTTGGAATCTGACTCACTCAACATTATCAATTGTCTGAATGGGTGTACGGATCCTAGTTGGACCATCGCCAACTTGATCAAAGATTGTTGTGATATGATTAAAGAGTTGGATCAATTGAAAATTTCTCACATTTTTTGGGAAGGCAATAAAGCGGCAGATTTATTGGCCAATATGGCAGTGGGCTACGTGGCAACAAAATGGTGGAGCAATTGGGACTCTTTTTCCAAAAAGCTTGTGCAACCTAGCTTATGATGATACCATCCACTTGCGGTAACCAATGAAGAATACTCATGACTTGATTAAGTTGTTGGGGAAATGGTTTCCTTTTTATTTCCCTATCCGAAGATCTAGAAACTTCCTTTGCGCTTGGATTTTTTGTCTTCTTGTGTGGCCCCTGTCTTGCTTCTGTTTGGAGACTTATCTGGTGTGGCCCATTACTATTTCTGCTTGGCAACAAGAATAGGCAAGAACCACCCACTTTTGATAAATGGAAGAAAAATAAGGAAGTGTGGCAGGAAATTGTTGATGGGGGAATGGTTCCCTTCTTGGAAAGACTCCATGGCCCTTCTCCTCAGCTCACGGAAATGTTTGTCAATGAGTGGAAGAAAGGGATTTTGAGGGCCTATGGTGCTGATTATCAACTGGATGAAACCCTAGTGGCTACGGTTACGGGTTTGGCTATGAATGGAAAAATGTTTCACAAAGATAGAAAAATAGGGGAGGAAGACAAGGCAAATCTTTTTGATAAAGATAAGGACTATTCAAGAGTTAATAAAATGGCTGATGGTGGCTAAAACAAAAAGGATCTTATGGCTCCCTGGGCGGACATGGCCGAGTTCATCATGAGGTACATTACACTTGATGGAATATATGACAGTATCTTTTCTTATCATTTTACCATCTTGAATCACTTTAGGCATGGCAAAGTTATTTTGATTCTCTTCTATCTGGTTTCTTCTTTGGAGAATAGTCTTGAAAAACATGCTAAGAATCCCAATAATCGGGTCCTCCATGAAGGGCTTATTATGTTCATTATGGAGTATGCCAAAGCCCTTGAAGTTGTGCCCTCTCTCTCTATGAAAGGCCAAATCTCTAATACTAATGTTCAAGATGTCTCTGATTTGGATATGGAGATGGAGGATAGTGGGAGCGCCAAACCCCTTGTTGACCTTGATTATAAGATGGTTGAAGAGGGTAAGATGTTGGTCACTCCTAGAACCCATAGCAGCAAGAACCCCCCAGATGGGTTGTAAGTAAATATAAATCGACCAGCAAGATGATTTCTAAAACTAAGCCTTATTCCAAAAAGAAGAAGTTGGTTGCTAAAGACTATGCTCCCAAGACCTTGGACTAGGAAATCAAATTGGACATTCCTCTTAATGTCCTGAAGGAGAAGCAGGGGACTCTGCTTAAAGATGTGGATAGTGGTTTACAAAAGGATAGTTCTATGATAGATCTAGTGATGGAAGTGACTAGAAGCTAGCAGAACTGCTTGAAGTTGGTGGGGAAGGAGATTGATACCCTCAAAGAGGGGATTAAGGAGATAATTGATATCTTCAGTGATTCACCTAAGCCTAGCAAATCTGAGAAGCACATGATCATGACCCAGAAGATTTCCCATGATGTCGAGGTTATGAAATGTAAACATGAGCAAAAAATTGAGAAGGTTGAGAAGTATATGGAGGAGATCAAGAATAATCTTAACAATCTGGTTGACATAAGTAAGGAGGCCACAAATAATAGTATGGAGGGACTGGAAAAGATCAATGTCATGGTGGCAGAGTACAGATCCAATCCTATTGACAGTGACCCTAATGACAGTAATAGAAAGAAAGACCTAGGTGGTGAAGACTCTGCTATTGGTGGTAATAAAACTACGGGACCTAGTTCTAGGAATAGAAGTAGGAGAAGCAATCATGGTACCTCCAGGCTCATTATGGAGGAATTGGAGGCAATCAACAAGGCTACCATCCAGAAGAACAAGGAGTTGGTGCACTCGCTTAACTGAGTGTTTGTCTATGTTTTATTTTGTTGGTTGTTCTTTCTTTTTTCTTTTGTGTTCGATCTAGGGTGCTCCCCTATTTTGTTGTTGGTTACTATTTTATTGGTTGATGGCCAGGTTTTGTAAAAATTTCTATTTTGTGTCCATGTAAAACCCATTTATCTTTATCAAAAACCTATAAATTTCCCAATTAAATTTAAAAATCAATTGAATTTAACAATAAAAATATTACCCTAAAAGGCATGCCAAGATCAAAAGGTGTCGACAATATAGTAAAATGATTTGAAGATCTAGTCAACGTGTGGATCCCAACCATGGCCTATAGACATATAATCAAGATGTATATATAATTTATGTGTTCAATTTTATATATTTAATTTAAATTAATTTCTAATTGATATCAGAACTTAAATGTAAATATTTACTTGCCTATCTGTGCATGCATCTGTCAGATGATCATTGACACATAGGAAATCGACATATGAACCAATATTATCATGATCATCATCAAATGCTCCATGTGCAATTGAAGAGGATGGAACATCATGATGTGAAGTAGATGCAATTGGATGACCGTGGGGCCCATCACAAAATCAATGGCAGCAAGTACAAAAATAAGGTGTTAATGTACAAGGAATGGTTGTAATGTCATCATGATTATATCCTCGTAAATCTCCACTAGCATGGTCAGCTACCAAATTAGAAGTCTACTGCCTAATATTACCAGTGAGTGCCATAATAGTACCTAATAGGTCCTAATGGGTTTTAAGGGGTCCTAATAGGTCCTAAGGGGTCTTAAGGGGTCTTTAGGGGTCGTCATAGGTCGTATTGGGCATAATAGGACCTAGTAGGTCCTAATAGGTCCTAATAGGTCCTAATATGACATTATAGGACCTATTAGGTCATAATAGGTCCTAATATACTATCATAGGACCTATTAGGTCTTAATAGGTCCTACTAGGACAAATAGGTCCTACTAGGCACATTAGGACCTAATAGGTCCTAATAGATCCTAATATGCTATAATAGGACCTTTTGGGTCCTAATAGGTCCTACTAGGCACAAGAGGACCTAATAGGTCCTAATTATTGGCAATTGACACTCATTCAGTTTAGTTGTATTGTCAATGATGGCAGCACACATCATTTTGGGCTGGACACTTAACCGGTACTTACTAATTGTTATGATTCGGCAATCGACATTCAAATCATTCGGCAAAAAAGAGAAACTGACAAACTAGGAACCGGTATATGAGGCCGACATAGGAGATTGATCTGGCAGGTCTACATGGCAGTAATAAGTGGCATTGGTCATGAAGTTTAATGTATTTATTTTTGTCTAGGCCAACATGTAAATAAATTATTATATCATTATAAGCCGACATAAGGCATTCATGTTTATGTTTGGGAAGGGTATTTAAGTCAGTCTAGTTAGGTTATTTTGCATATATATACAGAGAGAAGGATTATATAGTGGTATGATATTGTGCCAGCAATACTTATCGACTAAATGCAAATATAATATTCTATAGTCGGTCTTGGTTATTAGTTTAGAGGTTTGGGATGCAAAGTAAGTTATCGATAAAGGATGACACAATGAAAACTGCTATAGACAGTGCTTGAACTGAAAGTCATCCAACATAGAAGATGCACTCTCTAAGTTTTGAATTTTGTTTGTAAACCAGTATTTGGTTTTTGCAGTCAACAAGGCTCCTTTTGTGATGAGCAGTGTGCTCTAGGCTGTTGGCCTTCTTGCATGTGCAGGCCCCTATTGTAATATTTATTCATTTGGCCAGTGGATAGATATTGTGGGTCACCAATCCCACCATAGTTTTTCCTCTTTGGGGTTTTCCATGTGTAAATATTTGTTATGGTGTATGTTCTTGTGGTGGCATCATTTATACTTACTGTTATATTATTTTAAGGTTACCAGTCACTGAATTACTTTGTTAATAAGGTTAAAATTGAATTCACCAGTATACCACTAATTCACCCCTCCCCCCCCCCCCCCCTCTCAGTGTTCTTGGATTCCAACACTAATATGCCATAATAGGTCCTACTTGGACAAATAGGTCCTAATAGGCATAATTGGACCTAATAGGTCCTACTAGGCATAATAGGACCTTGTAGGTCCTATGAAGCCATAAAATGACCTATTAGGTTATAATAGGTCCTACTAGGACAAATAGGTCTTACTAGGAATAATAGGACCTAATAGGTCCTAATATGCCATAATAGCACTTATGGGATCTTAAGGGGTCCTAAGGAGTCTTAAGGGGTCCCAATGGGTCCTAAGGGGTCCAAATAGGTCCTAAGGGGTCTTAAGGGGGCTTAATAGGTCCTATTATAATTTGAATTTCATTTTGGTTTAGATTTTGGTTTTTCAACAATTTCATTTTCATTTTTCTTTTGGTTTTTGTTTTTCAAAATTTTCATTTTCATTTTGTTGTCATTTTGGTTTTGGTTTTCGTTAAATGATTTTTGTTATGGTTTTCTTGTTTGTTTTGGTTTTTATTTTATTTTTTATTTTTGTTATGGTTTTTCTATTTGTTTTGGTTTTTTGTTTCATTTTGATTTTTTATTTGGTTTTGGTTTTTATTTTGGTTTTAGTTTATCAACATTTTTAATTTCATTCATCAAGAAAAACAATTTTTAAAAAAATTGCTTAGTTATTAAAACCTAAATTAACATTTTAAAATAAAACCTAAACTAATCAATTTGATATTTTTTTCATAATCTATTAAAAAAATAATTTAACTTAAAAAGTACTGTGCTAGATTGGAAAAAAAAGATATTAAAAATGAAAATTGGAAAAAAAATGGAGTAGGCAGCCTACTTGGAGGGCTTGGTGGAGGCTACAATCGGGATCCTAGTTAGAAAAAATGAACTGGGTCCTCTTTCAAAAAAAAATATAACTTTTATGAAAGGGGATCTCATTCCAAAATGAAATGGGATCCCTTTTCATTTTTGAACGGGATTGAAATGGGATCTCATTTCTGGGTTTAGGCCTAGGATCCTGAATCATTTTTAAGATCGGGATCCCATGCCTAATCAGGATCTCCCATTTCATCACCTATCTGCTTCGCCTGATTTGCACTTTTTTTCTATACAAAAATTCCACATTAAGTGGACACAACTTCTTGCACTTACCCTCACTCTTGCTAGGATAATTCAATATCCGATATGACTATCTATGTTGCTTATCAGATGTTGAATGAAGATAAGAAATATGATCTATGTGAAGTTCTCCAGAGTTAGATTTTGGGAAATTTGAAGAAGATCAAATAGGATAAGGAGCATGTATTCAAATTTGGAACATTGATCATATGATAGTACTTCTACTTTATGAATGAAATTTCAAGAGTTGGCAAAGTTTAGTGGGCCTATGACAAGCCGATGGTAGTACAAACAAATGAGACACTTCATGGCCTTGGAGATTCTATAGTCTTGAATGGTATTCTTTGGGGATACTTCAAAACCTTGTAGAGCATAATATAGAGCAGGGAGATAATTCTTAAGGAGATAGTGGAGAAGTATGAGGATACAATCTTCTTTATGGTTGATACCAACCAATGTCTTATGGAAGCTATGGAACCAAGAACATCATGGATCATGCCCATGGGATATGAGGTGAAAGGACACATTCTTGATACATATGCTCAACACTTATTGAGAAAACCGGTGGACAAGTTTGAAGAAAGGTTTGGAACTTACAAGGAGAAGAGCTTGGACTTACACTCTAAGTTTAAGAAGTCAAAGATTCAGAAGAATGTGAGGAAGAAGGTAGATCAACTAGCATAAAGCATGGGGGTCACAAAAGAGGTAGTCCAGAGAGCTATAGAGAAAAACATTCTAAAAGAAGAAGACATGGTGAAACCAATGAAGGCTAAACCAAAAGCCCCCACCCCTAAGCCTAAATAATCAAAGATTTATGCACTCTCCTATGGTGGTAAGAAACTTGTTGAAGGAAAGAGGAAGAGAGGACAAGCTAGAGCATTCATTCTTGTTGATGAAGATGAGATAGAATTAGATGAAGTAGTCAAGGGAGTCAAAGAAAAATCTACTAAGATCTTAAAAGAGAAGTCGTCTGGTGATACTAAATTTGGTAAGAAATCAAAATCTAAACTTGATGAGGTTGAATTACTTTGTTATATCATTTTATGGTTACCACTCAGTGAATTAATCTGTTAATAAGGTTAAAGTTGATTTCATCAGTAGAATACTGATTCACCCCCTATCAATGTTCTTGGATTCCAACAATTGGTATCAGAGCCTAGTACCTTGGAGTAAGTCTAACAACTTAAGGAATATCCTGAATCTAGAATCCATGGAGATGAGTTTGGAGAAACAAATTGAAGTAGCACTTGAAGATTATGATGTTCAAAGGATTAAGAACTTGAAGTTGTAAGATGAGATGAACTCTACAAAGGAATTCATTCTTATCCTATAGGAGAGGCTATCATTTGCTCAAGCTAGAAGAAAGGAAGTTTTACAAAATTAGGATGATGAAGAAAAGAATGCCCTTACAAAACACTATTAGAAGATGAGTCTAGACAATATTGTCATGAAGAATAAAATGCAAGTCGTAACCATGAAGATGCCCAAGGATATTGAAGACTGAAAGAAGAATGTAGAAAATCATGGCAAATCTCTGAAAGATAGATTTGAGGAATGCATTAGGCTGGCACATGAGAATGATATTTTGAGAACTGAGATAGTGCAAACACAGAATAATAAGCAAGAGTTGGAAACATTGATACAAAGACAAGTTTAAGGATAGTTCTAATGGGATATTTGGATACTACAAATGAATACAAAGACAAGTTTAAGGATAGTTCGGCAAAGCTTGATGATCTAGCGAAGGGTCAAAGGCGCAAAGGATTTACTAGAGGTCTTGGATTTGAGCATGGAGAAAGCTCTGGTACTACAAATGAAGTTGAACCAACCGATCAAAAGGAGAACCCACGTATCAACCGGAACTAGAAATCACCGATAAGGCAACCCAATGCACATAAATGCAATGGTAGATATTTTGTTTGCAATAAATTTGGTCATATGGCAAGACATTGCAGAAATAGAGAAAATTATGACAATAATGTAGTTCCCAATCAGTGTTCAAATTGTAAAAAATATGGTCATAGGACAAAATATTGTAAATGAATGTGAAATGTCATGCATGTGGAAAGTTTGGACATATGGTTAATCAATGCAGGTCAAGGAATGATCAAGGATACAAGAAAGCAATTCAAAAAAATAATATCACTTGCTATGCATGATACAAAATAAGGCATATTGCTAAATTCTGTAAAAGCAAGAACAATCTGGTAGGAAATGATGAGAAAGGAAAATAAATGGTTGATGATATCCAAAAGGACCATGAGATGAAATGGGTTAGCAAATCTGAAGATCAACTGACAGAGACAAAAACCCCGGTTACTCAACCGAAAGAGAAAAATGTTCATGCACCGATAGGAAACTCATCTGGTAACTAAGGCATTAGCCTTAGGAGGAGACAAATTAATGATAGATCTTGTATTACCCCTGGTAACGGTTTGAAATATTTCTTCAGATCTTAGAGAATTCAATCTAAAGGTTTTCTGGTCCTAAGCCAATGGATTTTGAATGCAGTATGATAAGTTAGCACACATTTATGTCAATGTAAAATTAGGGTTTTCGTAGAATAAGAGGGAAATACTAGTTCATTTCTAATCAACCAACATTCAGAGTGAAGCAGAGTGAGTTCAACACGATTCAAGGCAATTGAGAGCATTTTCAAGTGAATTTCAATGCATTTAGAGTGAATTTTCAAGAGCTTTCACTGATGAACGTTGTGAGGTATCTTATCAGTTTCTAAGCTATCTTTCATTTGCAATGGCTTCTGGATCAGCTCCCACTCTGGTAGGTGTTTGAATCCAAGAACATTGAGAGGGGGGGTGAATCAGTGTTCTACTAGTATGATCAATTTTAACCTTATTAAAACAGGCATACACCAACCGATATACTAGTACATATAGAATTGAAAGAAGTAAAAAAACCAATAAGTCAATCACATAAATGAATAACATAACACATAGAATTATATGTGGAAAACCTCAAAGAGGAAAAACCATGGTGGTATTTATGACCCACAATATCAATTCACTGGCCATATGAAGAGATATTTAAAAACATAGGGGTCTGCACTTGCAAGAAGGCTTACAGCCTAGAGCACACTACTCAATCACAAAAGGAGCCTCACTGACTACATACAAATCTAGACTACAATCCAGAGAAATGATTGAACTGCAAAGATAGCATCTTCTATGCTTGAATACAATTTCGATTAAGCTCTATCTATTCTAGCCTAAAACCCTAAACCCTTTACCAGAATAATCCCTACATAAATATCCTCACATACATGATCTCTTTGATATATTTGACATCTCGTTCATTATTTCCTTCCCAATTACACATTCATGTCATATTTCAAAATGATCTAATCTAAATGACCTATATACCCTATACAATTTATCATGCCTTATTTCGGCTTACAAAGATAATTACAATATCAATATACATGTCGGCTAGATAACATAAACACATGAATATCAAAAAAATAATCCGATGCCAGATCCAAAAGATGTCGGCCTTCAATACCGATAACCTGATTCTAAACCATGTTGGCCTGCATTGCTGGTAACCAAAGAAATCCTTCCATCTTGTCGATGTCGGTGTGAGTGCGGTATCTATGAAGTGCCTGTCGGTACACAACTGAACCAAAACATGAAGCTAGAACAAGATACCATGTTGCAATCAATGACAACATATTGAAACCAACCAATTGAGTGTCAATTTTGTAACAATCACCCCCTTTGGCATTGATGGCAACACTGATGTGAAAAATGATCATGGTTTCATCTGTCGGTTTCATCTTGAACATGCTCCCCTTGAGTTGAATATCCATCAATACAAAATACAAAATACTTCCATAGTTTTCCATATCTACCGCTAATGTATACAACTCCCTTTTTTCATTTTTACATTTATATGTCTCCCCCTTTGACATCAATGCCATCAAAATTTCCAAAAAGAATACCAAAAATCAAAAACCAGGATGAAGAATGAAAGATATTGTACAATGAATGTCCCAAAAATACCTTATGAGAGCTAAATATATTTGAAAATATATGGATATGCCTTCTCCAATAGCTCAAGCTAAGTGTCCCAACCAGATTTGAAAGTGTCAGAAATAGATACAAGCCCATTTAACATATGGGTGAATGACTCTTTCTCATTTAGCTCTGTCGGTGTGGTCTTACCAACCAGATATATATACACTCATTCTTATGCACACTAAGTGAATCCAACTGGGGACTCACAAAACCTCTAAGACTTCTTTCCCTTCTTATTATTTTGTTTTTTCTTTCTCAAGAACAGAAATTTGGGCTTCCAAAACCAAAATGTGACCATCAATGGATGTAGTCAATGAATTAAATCCATCAAAATAATTGGCTATACTTGCAATTTTCTCCTAAGATTCCTTAATCTTCTTATCCAAATTAAATGTAACATCTGTGTTACAACATACTCTATAAATATTTGTACACTGCTTTAAAGAATTTTCTATCAATTTCAACTTTTCATTAATCTTCTTCCTCTAAGAATCAATCACTTGATCAAATGTAGCCCTTTTTTCCCATGTGAACCTCTCCAGTGCTTTCCAATTTGATATTTGATGCAAGGATTGAAAATCCTTTGAAATATTCTCTATAATCATCTTAAGCTTGTCGGATGGGCTCACTTCTTTGTCAATCTTGCACTCCAGAACTAGTCTATGCAAAACAGTGATAGACTGATCAATAATCCCTTTATCCAAAGATCCCTCCTTCATCATTTTTTTTGTAGCCATCATCATGAGTTCAGTAGACCTCATCTCAATTATGGTTTCTTTTCAACCTGGGAGGTGTGAACTGACAATAATGATCGACTCAGTACCGGTTCTCTACCGAATTCCCCTTTCTTCTCCTCTGATGATTTATCCTTTATAGCTTCCTCACTTGCACTGGTGGCTTTGCCACTTGGTACAATCTCAGTAACTGTCAGTTCCTGCCTAGCAACTGTAACCTCAACCTGTACATCTGTATCTGAAGGACTTTGTCCTCAACATTAGTATCATGTACATTATCAACCTTTACACTCTGTATTTTATGGTATCTCAACATTTGCCTGTACATTTGTACATATCAGGGACTTAATTTCCACTATCTTAATATTTTTCAAAATTGAGGGTGAAGTACCCATAATACCCTTCCCTTTTCCTTCAATCGGGATGTCTGTGGTATCTATTTTTTATTCCGGTGAAGTAAAAAAACCATGGTTCTCTTCAAAGAACTTAACCCATGCCTTGTGGGTCTCCTTGATTATCTCATTTACTCTTCCTAACATAAGACTGATTATTCTATGTTTGTTGTTAAATATTTTTCTATCGACAACCTTAAGTGTCCTATCCATCTCCTCTGGAGCAATAGAAACACAAACATATAACAACTCTTGTATCTTTATATAATTGTCTTGTTGCATTGTTGATAGTCTCCTAGCATCTAACATATCATACAATTCTATCAGTATTTGGTTTTCAATTTCTATCAAGGCTTTCTTATAAATATCCAAATATAAAAAAATTGCTTCCTCTACTTCTCTTTATTCATCATCTTCTAAATGTTCATAATAAAACTATACATTCTTTAACATACCATCCTTAGTAATCTCATTAACTAACTCTGCACAAGTTTTTTGTCAAATGATAGCTACATTACTAGATTCAATTGTCAGATAAATGTCATCCTTCTTCTTCCTTCTTCTAGTACCAGATGGAGTTGGAGGTGTTTCTTTTGGAGCTCGTTTCTATGTTGGTAACTTGAATGTAACTGTGCTAACCGGTTTCTTTTTATCCTCTACCTTGGTTTCTTATATTTTCTTTCTTATTACCCTTTTGAATGCCAGAGGTGTGTCATCCTCAGATGCAGATTCAACTTTTTCAACCAATGCTTTGATGTCCTGTGAAACTTTTTCAACAGATTTACTTGCCTTTCCTTCCTACTTCTCTCTCTTCTTCTAGTTGAACTTAGTTTCAACCTCTTGAGTCTTCTACTTTGCAGTACCGTAGGGTTTCTCAACTTCATCAATAGGTGCATCAATCATCTTTGCATAAGCATCTAAAATCTATGTATCAACTTCATAGCCCAGCTCCTCAATCCAAACCTTTTGGGGTTTGATCGATTCCATGAGTGTTTCATCTTTCTTCACCATGAAGCATATGCTAGTTGAGTATTTCTCAACAATGTTCTTAGGAACCCTCTCTCTAGATTTCATACCCTTTTGGAATGGCTTAAAATAACCCCATACTTTATCATCTCTTTGATTGCCCAACAAAGCAATTGACTGTTTCAGTTGCCTCCCTACCAAGATATCAAATTCCCATTGTCTCTTCTCAAAACCGGGAGTCTCATTCATGAAAAATAGCATTAAACAGACATTTAGGTTACCATACCAGAAATTACCTTTCTTTTCTTCTTTAATATTTCCTAACTTTATCAACAGTTCATTCCACATCCAACCACATAGATCCAATTTCTCATTTTTTCTCATCATCTTATAAGTTGCATAAATGTAGGAGCTAGAAATAGAATTCATTTGTTTTGATTGAGTTACCTTGTAACCTATGACCATGCTACCAAATCTGATGTCTGTGTCGGTGATAGTATTGATTCTCATAGATTGCCTGTCCGAAGTTTTGTCGGTAATCTTGTTGACATGATCATTAGAAACCTTCTTGTCAAGATGCTACCCAAATTGTGGTAAACCAATGATTGCCCTGATGGCCTCCTTTGTTATCTTATATGGTCTATCTAGCTAGATAAACTTTCGATGCAGTTTTCTCAAAATATACCTAACAATTTCATCTTCAAATTCTAGAATGTCTAGAATACCAATAAACCCTAAATCCTCAATGTGTTTGTACTCGGGCTTAATCTTTCTAGAATCTCCCATTAGCTCACTCATGTAGATACTCTTGATATTATATTTTCCTAAATCCTCAATATGACAGTGGATATAAGCTCTTACATCTTCAACATATACGACTCCTTCTGGGACACAAGAAAAAGCTCCAACTGAATCGTCTAGGGTAGCAACATGCAGATATCGCTTGAAAGTCAGCCTGGGACCATCCTTGACCTCAACTACAATTGGATTTGCAACAAATATAGGAATAGATGATGATCCTGCTTCCATGATTGAGGATAAATACCTGTGAATTGTTGTTGGTGAAAAACCCTAAAGACCTCTTCCAATAGCTGGTGAAATCTCTCAAGAAGATATCTGATCACACTGAATCTCCTTTAATTTCTCTTAATCACTCTTAATCGCTTATGAATGCAAGGTGATAAAAAATAAAGTAGATTCAACCTTTTATCCTCCAAGAAAAAGAAAAATCCTAATCTTTCATTGACATCAATGACTACTAGTGGAAGATACTGGATCTCGATTAAACATCTCCATGCCGGATAAGTATCTCCAATGTCTGGAAAACCTTCCAGAACCTCTTCCTGGGGCATATGCAATATCTTCATGAATTTTTCCTACCCCTAAGGCATCTACCTCAATTACCAGATGAGCTTTTTGTTAGTGCAGAAACAACCTCCTCTGCTGGATAAGTAATCTATGCATTCCCATTTGCAGATTATTCTTTAGACTTTCTGACCCATCTCTGGGTATGATCTTGCCGAATTTCATTAACCTTTTCTTTCCCTTTCTCATTTGATCCTCAATTACCAACTAGTGGATTTCTACTTCTATAGAACTTAGCAATATGTCCAACCTCATTACATGCATAACATGTAACATTGTTCTTTTGAATTGCTTTGCTAAAACTGATATAATTGTTTGACTTGCATTGACGACATGCATAACATTTTACATTCATTTTGCAATATTTTGTCTTATGGCCATACTTATTACATTTAGAACATTTACTGGGAGCAGAGTCAAGGTTTTGATTTTCTCTATTTCTACATTGCCTAGCCATGTGACCAAATTTATTACAAATAAAACATCTACCATTAAAATTATAAGCATTAAACTGCCTTATCGATGCCTTATGGTTTTGATCTTCATTTGTAGTACTAGAACTCTGTCCTTGTTCAAATCCAAGTCCACTGGAATCTCCATTTTGCCTTTGTGCCTTCAATAAGTCATCTAGCTATGCTAAACCAATCTTGAATTTTTCTTTATACTCACTTGCAATAGTCAAATCATCTCTCATAATTATCATTTGTCTCTCAAGATCTTGTTCATTACTCTGGTATTGTACTAAATAATTTCTCAACATATCATTCTCATGAACCAACGTACCACATTCTTCAAATATGTTCTTCAGAGATATAGCAAGATTTTCTTCCTTTTTCTTGCGGTCCTCAATCTCTTTAGACATTCTCATAGTTATAACTTTCATTTCATTTCTCATAACCATGTTCTCTTGACTCAACTTCTAACATTGTTCCTTAAGTGCATCTTTTTCTTCATCATCCCGATTTTGTAAAAGTTCCTTCCTCCTAGCTTGAATAGATGACAAACTCTCTTGTAGGACAAGTATGAATTCCTTAGTAGAATTCAATTCATCTTGTAGCTTGAATTTCTTCATCCTTTCAACATCACAATCTTCAAGTTCCATCTCAAGTTGCTTTTCCAAACCCATATCCATGGATTCTGGATTCAGGATCTCCCTCAAGCTGTTAAACTTCCTCTGAGGCACATGGCTCTGATACCAATTGTTGGAATCAAAGAAAACTAAGATGGGGGGGGGGGGGGGGGGGGGTGAATTAGTGTTTTACTAGTATGATCAATTTTAACCTAATTAAAACATGCATACACCAACTGGTATACCGGTACGTATAGAATTGAAAGAAGTAAAGCAAGAAATAATCAAATCACATAAATGAATAACATAACACACATAATTATACGTGGAAAACCTCAAAGAGGAAAAACCATAGTGGGATTTGTGACCCACAATATCAATTCACTGGCCATATGAAGAGATATTACAAAATATAGGGGCCTGCACTTGCAGGAAGGCTTACAGCCTAGAGCACACTGCTCAATCACAAAAGGAGCCTCACTGACTACATACAAATCCATACTATAATCCAGAGAAATGATTGAACTACAAAGATATCATCTTCTATGCCTGAATATAGTTCCGATTAAGATCTGTCTGTTCTGGTTTGAAACCCTAAACACTTTATCGGAATAACCCTTACATAGATATTCTCACATACATGATCTCTTTGATATATTTCTCATCTCCTTCATTATTTCCTTCCCAATTACACATTCACGTCATATTTTAAAATGATCTAATCTAACTGACCTATATACCCTATATAATTTATCATGCCTTACGTCATCTTACAAAAATAATTATAATATCAATATACATGTGGGCTAGCTAACATAAACACATGAATATCAAAAAACAATTGTCGATGCCAGATCCAAAAGATGTCGGCCTTCAATACCGATAACCCGATTCTAAACCATGTCAGCCCGCATTGTCGGTATCCAAAGAAATCCTTCCATCCTATTCGTGCCAATGTCGATGAAGTGTTTGTGAAGTGCGTGCCAATACACAACTAAACCAAAACATGAAACTGAAACAAGCTACCATGCTGCCATCAATGACAACATATTGAAACCAACCAATTGAGTGTCAATTGCCAATAGTAGGTTTGGATACCCTTGTTGTTGTTGAGATCAAGGATCATCCACACCCGATTTTCAAGTAATGCCCTCAGATTGCGAAGTTTGATGATTCAGTCAGCACGTTTTCTAGGGTTCCAGATAGAGTTCTATATATTAAAGATGTTCATGCATATATCCACTTCACTCTGGAGGATTTAGGTTTTGCTAAAATCAAAACAATGTACATGACAAATCTACTAGATAGGAAGGGATCAATGAAACTAGAAGTCCAAATTCTAAAGGATCAAGGTTTCACAGACATTTTGGAGATGTCAGAATTTGGAGATGAAATGATCCAGTATGTGCTAATTCGTATCCACAGGGAATTCATGTCGCTAGACCGACCTTACCAAATCACCAAGGAGGCTATTTATGCAATCACTAGTTTTCCCCAAAGTGGTCAAACTCCCATAAAGAAGAAAATACCTAACAATGAGGTGGAGAAGTAAACTGGTGCAACTTTTGACAACCGGTCAATTTAAGGATAAGCACTATTAGAGACAAAGTTGTTCAATTTGCAAGCATGATCATCAGTTACAAGGTAACCCAATCAAACCGATTGAACTTTATTTCCAGTTCATGCATTTATTCTTCTCATCAGATGGTATGATCTCTGTCAATAGATGTGTGAGAAACTTATTTCAAACCTACAAAATATTAAGGGTAAGAAGAAAGGTGTTTTTCGGTATGAAAACCTTGTTGTTTGCTTGATGCTTTTATTTCTCAATGAGTTACCAGGATCTGGTAAAACACAATGGGAATTTGATAGGCCAGTAGGGAAACAAATAAAAGATGCTATCAGAGGCTTGGGATAGGACAAGAAGAGAGACTCCATTTTGTGGGGTTGTTTTACATCTTTTCAGAAGACAATGAAGAAGAGAGAGAGAGTGCCTAAGCATATTGTTGATAAGTATTGTACAAAGATCTGCTTTATGGTTAAGAAGAATGAAATAGTGATGGAGGCAGTGCAACCATGAAATATCTAGATCACTAAGATGGGTAATGAGGTTGATGCTAAGATCTTGGAATTATATGCCAAGACTCTTATTGATGCCCCCATTGATGAAGTTGAGAACACCTTTGGGACAACAAAGTAAAAGGATTCTGAAGTTCAGATAGGTTTTAGCAAGAAGAAGAGGGAAGGAAAAATCAAGAAGGTTGGTGAAGCTATGGAGAAGATATCCTCTAAAATCAAATAGATCATTGGACTAGCAGAAGGGTCATCTCCGATAGTAGTTCAGACTCCAACCATAGCAACAACCGAAAAGGGTGTATTGAAGAGGAAGAAACTGGAAACTTATATTGCCCCTATTAAATCTAGTTTTGATATTGATATTATTCTCTCAAAGATTCCTAAGATATACCTCAAGATATCAAGGAAGAAGCCCGAGGAAGGAAAGAAATAGAAAGTGAAGGTCACTCCTCCGACAACCCCAAATAAAATTTTGAAGGAGAGGAAACCTCTAGAGAAGAGGAAATCGGTTAAAGAGTCTACTTCTACCCCTGACAAGAAGAAATCAAATGTAGATATGGCTCTCAAATACAGTAAGAGTATTAAAGTCTCTCTTAGCCACTGAATTGATAGATCAAATAACTAAATATGGAATTTTGAGTAATATCCAACACTACTATGTACCTATGGATGCAAAGGATCAAATGGAGATTGAGGAAGCAATTTTTTTATACTTATATATATAAGAAGGCATTGCTTGAGATTCAAAATCAAATACCGGTAGATTTGTACAATAAGCTAGATGCTAGGAGATTGTCTATAGTTGAATAGGATAAAAATATAAAGATGCAGGAGTTATTGCCTATTTGTGGTGCAATAACTGATGAGGAGTTGCAACAGTGTCTAGAATATGCAACTAAAACAATTTTTCAGAGCAAACACCAACATGTGAGTCTAATGGTAGGTATAGTAAATGAAATAGTTAAGGAGACCCACAAGGCATGGGTACAATTATTTGTAGATAAACCTGATTTCTTTACTCCATCGGTATTCCTTCCTAAGTTTGGTATTCAAGATATCTCAATTGATGGTAAGGGGAAAGGTATATTAGATTTGGATTCAACAGTTTTGGAATAGAAACTAACAGAGGATATTCCTCTGATAGTATCACCTATCCATAATGTAGAGAAACTAGTAGATAACACTGAAGTTGTACATGATAAGGAGGATACATTGGAACCAAACATTTCGAATGTAGAGGTTATTTATGTAGATATAGAAAATAAACAATTTGAGGATATTGAACCTCTAGCAACAAATGTACATACAAAAGAGGTTAAGGTTGAGCAGGTTACTGCACCAAGTGGTGAAGCCACTAGTTCCATTAAGTAGGTTGGAGAGTCCAGTAATTCATTGTAGGCACTTGGCTCATCCCATCAAGTTGATTTTGGACAGAGGAATATTGAGCAACTGAGCAGTTCTGAATTGATGTATGTTGTAGCTCAGAAGTTAAGGAAGGAAGGAACAGAAGACAAGCAAGTCATTGAGTAGTCCATTCCCATTCTACAACATCTAGTTCTAGGATACACTAGTCCGATACCTAGCCCCTCTGGGAAGCTTAATATTTTGACTGAACAGATTGCAAAAAAGTTTCAAACTCTTTAACAAATATCAAACCAATAGTTAATAGAGAGATACAATGCAGCTAGGAAGGTCACATGTGACAATATGGTCATATCAGACAAGGTGAAGATGACAAATGAACTAACAAAGATTGATGAGGCTCTTAATCAGTGCACTTGTATATATACCTCGTGTACTAACACGGGCAAACTTACAGCTAACGTGGAGGTAAAAACAAAAGCGAAAAAGGCCCGATTGCGACATGTGGATAACAATTTTGATGGTACTCAGTCATTGACTAGCACTATTAATGGTCAAATTTTTGTTATAGAATCTGAGATATTAGCCTTGGAAAAATATATGGACAGGTTAATCCGGTGAGCTAGGGAATTGAGAGGATTGGTAAGTCCCCGATTGAACACTTTGTTATTTCATAAGTGGTAAAGTTTAGAATTGATGAATAAACCCACACCAACAGACCTAACTGAAGAATAACTTCATGCATACATTCTTAATGGGTTTGTATCTATTTTGGGAACATTGAAAACCGGTCGGGATACTTAGGATTTTTTAAGGGTGCTTACCCAAATATATTCAAGTACATCTAGATCTGGTAAACACATTCTTTTTCCCCGCCTTTGTCATTGATGTCAAAGTCATTGATGTCAAAGGAGGAGTGTTTGTTGTGAAAAATGATAGGGACATAAGAAGTAATGTATAGCTCAGGGGAGCAGGGTCAATTTTTGGAAGGAACCGGGACAACACTTCAGCGATTCAATTTTTCACGTGATTGTTGCCATCAATGCCAAAGGAGGATATTGTTGCCAATTGACACTCATCTAGTTTAGTTGTGTTGTCATTGATGGAAACACACATCATTTTGGGTTGGATTCTTAACCGATACTTACCGGTATTAATGATTTGGAAACCAACATTCAAGTCATCAAGTAGACAAGGGAAATCGACAAACTAGGAATCGGTATATGAGGCCGACATAGGAGATTGATCTGACAAGTCTACACGGCAACAATTAGTGGCATCGGTCATGAAGTTTAATGTATTTATTTTTGTCTAGACCGATATGTAAATAAATTATAATATCATTGTAATCCAACATAAGGCATTCATGTTTATATTTGGGAAAGGTATTTAAGTAAGTCTGGTTAGGTTATTTTGCATATATATACAAAGAGAAGGATTATATAGTGGTGTAATATTGTGCGAGCAATATTGATTGACCAAATGTGAACATAATATTCTATATATGGTCTTGGTTATTGGTTTAGAGGTTTGGGATGCGAAGTAAGTTACCGATAAAGGAGGACATAGTGAAAACTGGTACAGACAATGCTTGAACCAAAACTCATCTAGCATAGCAGATACATTCTCTAAGTTTAGTATTTTGTTTGTAAACTAGTATTTGGTTTTTGTAGTCAGTGAGGCTTCCTTTTTGATGAGCAGTTCACTCTAGGATTTTGGCCTTCCTGCATGTGCAGGACCCTATTATAAGTAGTGGATAGATATTGTGGGTCACCAATCCCACCGTGGTTTTACCTCTTTGAGGTTTTCCACGTATAAATTTATGTGTTATGGTGTATGTTCTTGTGGTGGTATCATTTATACTTACTTTTATATTGTTTTATGGTTACTGGTCACTGAATTACTTTGTTAATAAGGTTAAAATTGATTTCACCAGTAGAACACTAATTCACCCCCCTCTCAGTGTTCCTAGATTCCAACACTAATATGCCATAATAGGTCCTACTTGGACAAATAGGTCCTATTAGGCATAATTGGACCTAATAGGTGCTACTAGGCATAATAGGACCTACTAGGTCCTATGATGCCATAATAGGACCTACTAAGTCCTATGATGCCATAATAGGACCTATTAGGTCACAATAGGTCCTACAAGGACAAATAGGTCCTACTAGGCATAATAGGACCTAATAGGTCCTACTAGGCATAATAGGACCTAATAGGTCCTAATATGCCATAATTGCACTTATGGGGTCTTAAGGGGTCCTAAGGGGTCTTAAGGGGTAAGGGGTAAGGGGTCCCAATGGGTCCTAAGGGGTTGCAATGGGTCCTAAGGGGTCTTAAGGGGTCCTAATAGGTCCTAAGGGGGCTTAAGCGGGCTTAATAGGTCCTATTATAATTTGAATTTTGTTTTGGTTTAGATTTTGGTTTTCCAACAATTTTATTTTCATTTTGCTTTTGGTTTTGGTTTTCCAAAATTTTCATTTTCATTTTGTTGTCATTTCGGTTTTGGTTTTTGTTAAATGATTTTTTTTATGGTTTTCCTATTTGTTTTGGTTTTTATTTTCATTTTTATTTTTGTTATGGTTTTTTTGTTTGTTTTGGTTTTGGTTTTTATTTTAGTTTTAGTTTATCAACATGTTTATTTTCATTCATCAAGAAAAATAATTTATAAAAAAAATTGCTTAGTTATTAAAACCTAAATTAACATTTAAAAAAAAACCTAAATTAATCAATTCGATATTTTTTTCATAATCAAGTCAAAAACTAATTTAACTTAAACAATATTGTGCTAGATTGAAAAAAAGATATTAAATTCTAAAACTAGAAAAAAAAAATGGAGTAGGCAGCCTACCTGGAGGGCTTGGTGGAGGCTACAATCGGGATCCCGATTAGAAAAAATGAACCAGGTCCTGTTTCAAAAAAAAATTATAACTTTTATGAAAGGGGATCCCATTCCAAAATGAAATGGGATCCCTTTTCATTTTTGAACGAGATTGAAATGGGATCTCATTTCTAGGTTTAGGCTTGGGATCCCTAATCATTTTTAAGATTGAGATCTCGTGCCTAATCAGGATCTCCCATTCCATCACCTATCTACTTTGCCTGATTTGCACTTTTTTCCTATGTACGAAAATTCCACATGAAGTGGGCACAACTTCTTGCACTTACCCTCACTCTTGCTAAGATAATTCAATATCCGATACGACTATCTATATTGCTTATCATATGTTCAATGGAGATAAGAAATATGATCTATGTGAAGTTCTCCAGAGTGGGAGTTTCAGAAGTTTGAAGAAGATCAAATAGGATAAGAAGCATGTATTCAATTTTGGAACTTTGATCATATGATTGTACTTCTACTTTATGAATGAAATTCCAAAAGTTGGCAAAGTTTAGTGGGTCTATGACAAGCTGGTGGCAGTACAAACAAATGAGACACTTCATGGCCTTGGAAATTCTATAGTCCAGAATGGTATTCTTTGGGGATACTTTAAAACCTTGCAGAGCATAATACAGAGCAGGGAGAGAATTCTTAAGGAGATAGTGGAGAAGTATGAGGATATAATCTTCTTTATGGTTGATACTAACCAATGCCTTACGGAAGCTATGGAACCAAGAACATCGTGTATCATGCCTATGGGGTATAAGGTGAAAGGGCACATTCTTGATGCATTTGCTCAACACTTATTGAGAAAACTAGTGGACAAGTCTAAAGAAAGGTTTGGAACTTACAAGGAGAAGAGCTTGGAATTACACTCTACATTCAATAAGTCGGTGATTCAGAAGAAGGTGATGAAGAAGGTAGAGCAACTAGCAGAAATCATGGGGATCACCAAAGAGGTAGTCCGGAGAGCTAGAGAGAAAAACATTCGGAAAGAAGAAGACATGGTGAAACCAACGAAGGCTAAACCAAAATCCCCTTCCCCTAAGCCTAAAAAATCAAAGATTTATGCACTCTCCTCTAGTGGTAAGAAACCTGTTGAAGGAAAGAGAAAGAGGGGACAAGCTAGAGCATTCATTCCTATTCATGAAGATGAGACAAAATCAGATGAAGTAGTCAAGGGAGTCAAAGCAAAATCTGCTAAGATCTCAAAGGAGAAGTCATCTAGTGGTACTAAATCTAGTAAGAAATCAAAATATGAACTTGATGAGGCTTTAAAGAGAGGTAAAATTGAAGTTAAGCCTCCCATGTCCTTGAATGAGATTGTTAATGAGGCTGTCAAGAAGGGGAATTTAAAGCCACTAGCAGATTGGTATGAAAATTTTGATGAATTTGGTAAGATAACTCTAGAGGAAGCTACAATAGAATATCTAAATTTATATATTAAATCTCTAATTGAATTAATGACAATCATACCCAAGATCTTGTATGACATTTTGGATGCTAGGAGACTAACAACAAGTAAGCAAGATGACAACTTGAATGAATATGTATTAGTAAATCCCTATTCAATTATTTCTAAGGAAGAGAAAGATAGATTACTCCAGTTAGCAAAGAATAAATTTGAAAGGAAGAATAAGGTAAAAATGATTATGCTTGGTAAAATTGATGAATTTTCCAAGGAAATAGAAAAGATTTTGAAAAAAAATTTGTCAGAATAACCAGTATGAAGTCAATTAGACAAAAAGATAAGGTGACTCTAACCCAAGAGTGCAGAAAATGGATTATAGTTTTGTCCTGAAAGTCCAAACTATTAATGTTGAGGTTGTTGATATAGGTAAAGAAGATAAGGGTAAGGAAATGAGTGATAAATCTTCAATTCTTGAAAAAGAAGTAGATGCAGAGAAGGATACAAAATCAGAATAGGTGGAAGTAAAGGTTGAAGTTGAAGCTGAGGCAAGAGACACTAAGAAATTAGTACAGGGGAAGCAGAGCCATGTAGAAGATCCAAAATTCTTTCAAGGTCCCAACAACCTAGCTTCTATGTCCCCAATCTAGACACTCAAATTGGTAGCATTTGCTAAAGCGAAGGCTTGTGAGAACTTACTAAAATCTCACACAAAGGATACTGAGTGTCTTACTAGGGTGTCTGGTCTTCTAGAGAAACTTATGCCTTCATTTTAGAAGGACTCATCAAACACTCCATCCAAGAAATTATAAAGATTAATTAATTCTATAGATAGTCACTTTCAATCCCTTGAGAAATCTGCTAAAGAGAAGGTCTAGAATGAGTTTAATGCAAAAAGGCTCTAGACATTAAAGACGATGATTGTTGATGACAGAGTTACTCTAGATACATGTGTAAAAGGCATACATGATGCATTAACTGAGGGTGGAAATATTTACAAATCATACCTAACGCTATCTTATTTCACCTGAGATATTGAGGAAAAGGTTAAAGACCATGAGGATCAACTTGGATGGATGTCCAAATCATTTGATCCTTCATTAGTCTCTTTGAGAAATCATGAAAACCAAGTGATATCTTTACTAGGTAAAATCAGAAGTTTGAATTAAAAAAAAGAGAAAATAATTGGTAGTCTGTGAACTTAGGAGTCTCATTATTCCCAGGTTGGATATATCATGATTAGTGGTCTAGGATGCCCCCAAAGTGCCATGAAATCCATGGAGATAACATATCTCAACTCAAAAAAGGCACTTGCATACTTGTTGAGTGAGCTTATAATAGTTTTTGAGAGCCTGAAGAAGGGTTGGGATAACCACCTAAATTCATTGAAGAATTCTTTTGTGGAAATTTTCAAATTTATGCAAGTATGAGAGGACTATGCATATGTATATAGCATTTTTGGCTTGAATTTTTGGTTTTCGAAATTCTACCTTTGCCATTGATGTCAAGGGGGGAGAATAGATGAGTTAAAAATGTTGATCTTTGGGAGAGTTGTTGATTTTTAGAGTCTGGTAGTCAGATATTTGGTTGCAGTGTATATATTTTAGTTTTGGCCTGACACTTAGTCATTTTTCACTTAAGTGTTCCCATCAATGTGAAATGGGGAGATTGTTGGTGAGAGACAGTGCATTGATATTTAGATGTTGTCATTGATAGAAACTTGAGTCAGATATCTAGTCTGCAATTCATGGTTCATTCATTCTAGAAGATTGATTGAGGTCTAGTGAGGTTCGGTGAGAAAAACAAGTTATCCAGCAGAGTTTACAATGTTTGAATTGTGTTGAGTATTTGGTGTCATGGATATCAAAGATGGATTGTGGACATGTTATATACCTAATTTCAGGTTTATGGTCTCTAATGTTATGAATTGAGTAAGTTGGAAGATCCGGTAGATAGTTTTCTAGTAGAATAGTATTTTGTGGAAGTAGCATGTGAAGATTCATTGTGTGGATCATGTGGAGTTATTTTGGAGGTTGTTTGTGTGTTTGAGGTTGTTAAGATGACATATGGGAAGCATGTAGACATTTTATTTTGGTCTGCCCTGCTGTTCTTGGATCGGATTGAGCTAACTTGGGTAACATGTTTCATTTGTGTGTTATTCGGTTTTTGGGCTGACATTGATTTGATCTAATTTGATGTTACACATATATAAGACCAATTGATTTTATCATTTAGTAGATTTATGGTTATTTGTGAGGTGTGTATGAGAGATTGTGCACAGTCTCACTTGCGCAATTAGAAGATTGGTGTCTAACTAAAAGATTGAAAGAGAAAAGTAGTAGTGCGTAGAGTGATCATGTGCTTTGTGCCTAACTGGAACTATACTTAGGCATTTGTTGATGCTATTAAATAGTTCAAACCTTCTTGTCATCATTTATAACCAGTTTGTAAGGTAGTGAGCCTTTTGGGTTGTAGCTCTTATTTGTAATTGAGTAGTGAGCTCTAGGTAGTGTGCCTGAATGCATGTGCATTACCCTTATGTAATATTTGTATACTTCTAACAGAGTATTATTAATATTATAGGTTTGAATCCCACCAAGGTTTTTACCTTGACTAGGTTTCCACGTAATTTAATCTTGGTGTTATGGTGTTTTTGATCTTGGATTTGTGTTTCTGCACTTTACTTTTCTTCTTTTGCATTAAATGGTTGAAGCATCTGGTTATTAAAGTTAAAAATTTCTAAACACTGATTCACACCCCCCATCTCATTTTTCTCTTGATTCCCACAATTTTTTTTGTGGGTGTGCTCAATTCAGTTGGTGCTCTTTTTTTTCCTATTTTCCCTTTCTGGGTTGGTATTGCTATGCCCTCATTCCTTCTTTGTGTGACTCCTATGGAGGGGGAGTCTTCTCCTTTAGAGGTGGGGATTTTTCTTATGTCCTTGGTTTGGGTTTCTATCCTTCTATTGTTTTCTTCCTCTTCCATAATTCCTATTGAGGTGGTGGCATTCCCTATGGAGGTGGTCACATGTCATGGGGAAGTGGTTGGAAGCTATGCTTGGGTGGCTAATGTTTTTCTTGGATGCTTAGATATAGGAATGGTTTGGTGGTGTCTTCTCTATTTGGTGGTTTCTTCCTCCTCTACTTCTTTTGAGGTGGAGAGGAAATTTTATGGTGGGGTGGAGCTTTTTTATTTAGTGGCTAGCTTCTTGGGCTCTTGGGAGGTTCAATTTTGGTTGTTCATTCTTTTGGGATCTCGCTCTACTTTCTCTTAGCTGGTGGGGGCTTCTTGTTTGGCTGAGGAGCATTTATTTTCTACTAAGGTTGGGTCATTTTGTTATATGGCCTCTTTTATTCTCTTCTTGATGTTTATGGGAGATATTTCAAAACCCTTGGTGCTAGTTTGGGCAGCCCAATTTATCTACTTGTTGCTTCCCTTCATCTTGGCTCTTGTCTTTTGGGAGGTGCAAGGGCTAATTAGTTCTTGGATTGTTTTGGGAGCCTTTTCAAAACCCATTGTTCTAGGGTATTTTTTATGTAATATCTTTGTGTTAGTAGAAATGAAGGTTATGGGAACCTTTCCAAAACCCATGCATCATGTTATGGGAGCCTTGCAAAACCTTTTGTTGATGTTTTTCTAACATCTTTTATTTGTTGGCTTAGGCATTTTGGGTGTCTCATCTAGATCTTTGATGCCTATTTTTTTATGTGTGGCTATTATTTGACTACTGGTAGTCTTTGATACATCTTTTAGTAGCATCTTGTTCTTGGGTGCTAGATTTGCACTAAGTCCAAAGGTTTTCAAGTACCTTCAAAACCTATTGTATGGGGTTTTGGGTCCCCTCACAACCTATTTGACCCCTAATAAAAAGTAATCATAGAACATTCACAATAGAAAAAACTAGATTTATGTGTCAACCCTTTTGGGAGAAAACCATTTTGAAGGACTGCTCAAGGATCTACTATACAAATCTAGTCTCACAAAGTAATAAATGATCTTACAATTGTTTGCATGAACCAACTCATAGTAGACACCAATCAACATACAAAATTTGTAGATACCAACCTAGTAGGGACACCAATCTCCAAAGATGAGCAAGCAAAGCCAATTTCTTTGAAATGAGGAACCAACCTCTTCTACACTAGATATTACATTTAAAAAATAGTTGTACACCAATTAAATTTTCTCTAACCAATTAAAAAATCTTTTTGTTTAAATTCATATGATTTTACATAGCATTTCATCACCAAATAAGCATATGATGATAGTTTGGTACCAAAAAGGCTAGAAATAGGCCGAAAATGACCTAGGAGAGGGCACAGTAAAGAAAGGTCCCAAAAAGGAGTGTGTTTTTGTAAAGGTTTTACAATTTATGACACTGCAGGTACTACTAAGGAAAGAACCTTGACCTCTGAAATGGTCAATATCTTTGATAGTATAGGAATCAAAATTTATCCTTGCTTGAGTATTGAGTATAGAAATAGTAGTAAGAATTGAGTTGTCAAGTTCTATTTTGAGATATCAAACTAAATAATAGATGTTAACTAGATATTATCTCACGATAACATATAATAAAGTACATAAATTCAAACCTATATGTTTTGCATATCTGATTGTATTACACTTGTTTTTTTTATTTTTATTCCCTAGAGCTAACAACCAATTGAGTAGACTCAAACCCAAGACCTCCCATGTAGGAGGCTCGCATAAAGCCATTGCATTGTGGGGTCATCCCCGATTGTATTACACTTGCTGATTATGTATAAATAGCATTATTATGGTAGAAATACATAAATTCTTTAATGCTTGTTCACATGAAACTAAAAATAATGATTACTACTAGATAAGAAGAATTGAATAATGTATTCCTATCAAAGTAGAGAAGGTAAAACTAATTATCTTGTTTCTATTGTAAACTATCTAAAAAATCTATGAAATTAAATTTTCTATTTGTTAAATGGGAGAAAAAATACATTTGTCGAATCACTATCGATATCCAATTTGGCATATAGGTGCATGTGAACATATAATCATGTAATTTAAATGCATGTTATATATTATAATTTTTTTTTAACCAAAGTAATGTAAAATCATTACTTGCATTGTCAATCCATAGTGTCTAAACATGACATCCAATCATATGTATCATGCATAGATAGATGGTATCTATAATATGTATGGTAGATTATTTATATTTGTACACAACACTAGCTCTTAGATAGGTTTATGATCTATAAAAGTTCCTAGATCTATTATTCTCGTGAATGAAAGGGTCATTTATAGTAAGAAGATGCGGGGAGGACTACAAGTCTATGGTTGGAGGAAACTTGGGTGATGCTCTCCCTCTTGCAATTATTTGTCAAAGACTTGGATTATCAAAGACACATTTCATAATTAATCTTATTGTTAAATTATTGATGTATTTTTTCTTTGTACAAATGATATTACAAATGTAATTATATTTATGTACTAAGATAACAGCTTATTAAGATGTAAACATAATTTTTCATATTACTAAGATTATTTTTAATTTTATCTAATATGATGAGGAAACATAATCAATGCAATTGTCTATTTCATATTATAATATATTTTTTCTTATTTTCTTGGTAATGAAAATCAAGAAATTTACTTATTTATCCGTTAGCTAAAATAATACATATGTTGTTAGAATAGTTACAAGCATAATATAATTGTTACAAAACACTTTTATCTAATAGATCAAATACATTTAGGTATGATACTGTAAATTCATGATGAATTCCTAGTTGTTATTAACCCATCCAAAACCTATACAAACTAGTAACACATTGCTAATATTGTATGAAAAATCCGCAACATGTTTTCCCTTCTTGCAACAACTCTCACATTCAAAAACCTTTTTTTTAAATGATTTTTAGGTTTTCTTTTATTTTTATTTAGCTACTAATACAATACACATAGGTATAATATAATAACTCATACAAACAAATAACTTATACAAACAAATAACTCATTGAGCATTTGAAAATATTTTTTCTAAATTATCTTTTGGTTTTCTTCTCTTGTTATTCATTTATCCAATGTAATTTGAATCATCCAATTTTCGAGGAAAAAAGAAAATATTCCATTTTGGGGGGTATTTCAAACTTAAGAAAAAGATCCTACTTGGATTCTTCTAATCTCGTTTTGGTTTCATCTTCAATGATGCAATTTTGGCTTCTACACGGAATATTTCATGTACATGAGGCCTATACTTGTTGCTCTATTTTCTAAGTCCCAAGAAAAAAAACATTATCTACTAAAAAAGTGAAGACAAATGATAAAAGATCTATCAAAAAGGATAATTATGCCTTTGTGGATGAGAACTTAAGACGTTTCATGGACCTTTATTTGCAGGC
Source organism: Cryptomeria japonica (assembly GCF_030272615.1). Classification (NCBI taxonomy): domain Eukaryota; kingdom Viridiplantae; phylum Streptophyta; class Pinopsida; order Cupressales; family Cupressaceae; genus Cryptomeria; species Cryptomeria japonica. The sequence goes on from NC_081411.1 coordinate 302,126,598, forward strand.
TAAAAAACTTGTCTTGTCCAACACCATATTTTGTATCAATACTATGTAGGATATTATATATAACTAATACAAATTATGACAAAAGGAGTAGGTTCTCTAACCATTATAATTGTTGTATTTCTATTGTTATTTATCATGACATTTAATATTTGTAAAGTTGAAGGATGGATTTTCATATAACTACTATATAAGTTCAAGCCATAAAAGAGATGGGATTAGAAAGCAACTGACCATTATTCTCTACTTATAAATAAAAATATTTATGAAAAAGGAGTAAATTGAGATGAACTATTAGGATGTGATAGGTATTTCAAAAACATAAAATAGTCTACTAAGGATCTTATGGACCTTGAAGTGCTATATTTTGGACTAATATAGTTGTTGTATGGTATACTCGAATTGTTACCAAATTTTTAAATTAAATACTCATAAGACAAAAATATTAGGTGAATGGTTCTAATACCATAATAAAATAAAAAAATTATCCAACAAAGAAGTCAAGAGCATATTTAACATAGAAAATAATATCATATTGTCTATCATGCATTCATTCAATGATATATTATATATTTATATGAGATCGATCCCCCATATTCTAGGAAACCTCTTATACTCTTATAACAACTCCCCTGTGTTAAAAAAAAATTGTGTTTAACAACTTAAAAAAATACTCCACATTCAATAATTTTCTTACTATCAACACTAGGAATGATGTAGTTGTAGACATCTAAAATTGTCCTCTTATACTTAAATAAAAAAAATTTATTTAATTATTTTATCCTAAGCTTTCAATTAATTAAATATATTTTTATCTATTTAAATAATTCATTTATCCTCTTCTAGCCTTTCCCTATTTAAATAATTATTTTTATTTTTTAAAATTATCCTTTTCCTAAAAATTAAATAAATATGTTATTTATTTAATTGGTCCCACTTCCTCTATTAATTAAATAGATCTTTATTTATTTAATTAATTCATTAGCTTTTTTTCTCCATGACACATGTCATTTATCTCTTAATTATCCTACTTACCCTCTTCATATTTTATTATTTTCCCTACCTACCCTTTTGTCCTAGCCGACCATTTATTCTTTTCACCTCTTAATCTCACCCCTCTATTTTCTAAAGTGTCTTCTATATAAGAGGATACTCTCTTCTTTTAACAACTCTAATTAATCCATCAATCTAAGTACTTTTGCAATTAAGCCTTCAAGTAATCAAGTGACTTCACAACCTCAATGCATTCTTTGTTGAGCTCTTAGGCACACATACAAAATTTAAGAGCCAATATATCAAACAAGATCAATGGAGATAGGAGACAATGAAGATAGAACCCTACTTGGCATGTGAATGGTATAATCTTTCTATTTTGTTGTGATTTGCATGTTCTTAGGTTTCTTCATTGGTATATAGTGAATGCTTTATTGTAGAACTAGGGTTTTGTAATTGTTTATCATCATCATTTTTCATCGTATAAATTTTGTCATGCCCGATGGGAATCTTGTCCCTTATTTTCTAACATATATTTGCAATTTTAGTGTTTTTTTTCAAGTTGTAGGTTGGATCAATGATGATTACAGGAGAAATCATGTTCATGAATTATCTTTTCATGTTTGTGTTTCTGTCTGATTTTCTATTTTGAAGGTTTCAGGTCTTTTCATGTTTACGTTAGTTATTTTCGCATCTATGAGTTACAATCTCGCGTTTGGATTTTTTGGCATCTCTAAGCACCTTAAAAGCACATCTGTGAATTTATTTTTGCATTTGTGATATATTCCCACGTCTTTGTGAGTTAAATCTGTGTCTGTGTTCAAATTCTATGTCTGCGTTTTCACTTATTTGAATTTTCCAGGTAGCATTATTTTCAGGTCTATGTTTTTTTTTGTGTGTTTACGATAGGTATAAGTGTGTTTTTGTTCTTTGCATTTTCAATCTTTCAATTTTGGTCTTTCTTTTAACATTTTCATATTTGGACTAACAAAGTGGTGCATTTATTCAAAAGCAAAAATGTATTGTCGAAGGTCCCCTTTTCACATTTCGATATGGATTTCCTAAAATTTAGCTAACAAGTGTGCTTGCAAGTGGGGGTGATTATCAAAACTACTAATCATTATTTTGCACAGGTAGTTTTAGTGTGTTTCTTTGCATTTCAATTCTTAGTCTAATTAAGGTCACATATTTTTCATTTGAGGTTAAAGAACTTGTTTGAAGTATTTGGTACCTTTCGTACACTTTATGTTTAACCCTCAAGTGATAACAAAAGTATCCTCTCCCCTTGCTTTCCATTGGACCTTGGGTGTAGGAGAAATTGTTATTACTTTATTTACTTACGTAAAAGGACCTGACTCCCAAGTGGTATTTTCTTTAGCGCAATATATAAATTAATGTGTTAGGTGAAAGTAGTGATGACTTGGTGACTTGTATCTACACCAACAGTTTTCCGTCAGTATCCACACTTGTGTGAGATGTATACAAATCCTCTTGAGGACTAGGAATGAGTTCTTAAATGAGCCGCCACTGCATGGATAGACACCAAGGACTGTTGAAGTTTTCCCAATAGACACCTTTTATATTAGTGGCCAAAAATCCCTACATTTGATGGTTCAGGGTGTGTGGATCGTACCCTGTGGATACCCCTCATGTACCCACTCAAGATGAGATAGGAATTCCTTGATTATCTTTATACCTTCAAGGTAATAGAATTTGGTATGCCCGAGAAGTGAGTGTCATGGTGGGGGAGCTAGTGCTACCAGAATCCCTATCTATCCACTTGTTTCAAGTATTTTGTATGTCACGGGGCCCCAGTGTATGGTTTCTCTTTCCAGCCTAGGTTGTGCATGTTTTCAAGTGTCTTCGATTTGTGCTATACTAGTGGAAATCTTTTGAACATATACATTACAATCAAAATTGGACAAAACAACTTCAAACATTATGTCATCATTATTTATTGTGTTTTCTTACTAAAAGACATTCAACATTAAGATATGGTCACACTCAACAATTGTAAAAATTTTGGATAGATTACAAAACATTGGAAAATGCGTTTGTGTCAGGTTAAATTGTGTTTGTGTCAAGAAGTCGTGACTATTGCAACCATAATTGCATATTTAAATCTTTAAAAACTCAAAGAATATTGCATAAATTGGTTAAAATGTGTCTGCATCTTAAAATGATGCCTTTGCGGTATATTATTACATCTGAGTTGTTTAAAACTGCGTATTTGAATAGAGAAAAATTGAGAAAATTGTCAAAAAAATAGAAAACTCCTCTGTGCTTGTATCCAGAAGTCACATATGTGCAGGGGAGAATCACATCTGTGTTTCAAGATTGAAAATTGCATAGCTGATAGTGGAAATTGTGTAAATTTTCACTGAGAAACTATGTATAAGTGGGTTATCTTCGTGCCTATGAACTCATGGCGCGTCTATGTTTTGAGATCAAAAGAGATTCTAAGGCAACTTTTCCTAGTGCTTCAATTTTAGTCAACTAGTCTTTATCACGGCTTTGTTATACATTTTTAATCATTTTCAGTCACCATTTTCATTCCTCACACATACTTTAAAACTTGATTGAAAAGGTTGTTTAGTGGTCCTCATATTATCTTGCAAACATACTACATCTTATCACTAAGTGGTTCCCATATTATATCTATCATCTTAGGGCCCCATTTGGTTATCTTTTATCAAGGTCAACGTACCTCATAAAGAGATCTATCATCTCTTTAGAAGCCACACCTTAATTTAGATCACACTTATCTTGGACTTAAACTTTTGGACATTGCAAAACAACCCTAGATTCATTCCATTCTTTCTTGGTCTTCCATAGTCTTCAAAATTTCCTCCATCTTTCATTTTAGCCAAGGTTTTGTTCATGGTTGAAAACATTTCACAAAAGTTGAGATGAGAAGACGAGGAAGCTCTAAGATCTCTCAACATGAGTACTAATGAGTTTGAGGGAGATTAATTTTATAACCCACAAAACTTTAAGAATCATAGTAATCCACCAGAAAATGAGAACAATGACAATGAATTTGAATCCATCACTTCCAAGAACATTGAAGAGACTATAATTGATCAAAGGTTCAATAGAATGGTTTAGGAAATCATAAGAGACCATCAATATTTCTTTCAAGTAATGGCACAAAGTGGAACAAGATTACCTTATGATTTTGATGTGTCACAAGTTTTAGAGGAGGATCCAAATCACGTGAATCAAGAAAATGCAAATCCTAGAGGACATAATGGTGGTAATAGGAGAGAATGTCTTGTGTCTGAGTCACCTTCATCCTTATTTCAAAAAATTGAAGTCACCAACACTCATGCTATAAAATCTCATGAACAACCCTATGGTCACCCTCTTTCATGGAGGAGAAATGCTACTATACATGATCAACAACATGATGCCAATACATATAATTATACCCAGACGAACATTCAAAATCATGACACAAGGAGACCCCATGTTTTATTTGGGGTAAATATTCAAGACTATTCTTATGATACCTCTTATCCCCATGGTAATGACATGTACAATCGACCTAGGCCTAGTGATCCTCATTATAATACCACACCGAGTGACCCATATACTAATTATAATTATGTTCCTCCTCCATATAAACACATCTATGACCAATATCATCCATACATGTATTATATCCCTCCTCATCCACCTAGTGGCTCAAGCATGGGACTAACTCAAAGAGACAAGGCACCACCTAGGAATGACTTGCAACAAAAATCAAGGATTTACAAAAACAAATGGAAGATATGAATGCACCAAAGAAAGATTACACAAAGAAAGACATGTGTCCTTCTCCATTTGATAGAAGTATAGAGGCAAAGGAGATCCTCGGGCACATATAAGAGAATTTTTCATGGCTTGCATTGAGGTAGTGATAGAGGAAACATACTTGATGTCACTATTCGAACAAATTTTAGGTGGACAAGTTGTAGAATTGTTCTCCCAACTTCCACCTGGAATCAAATCATGGAATGATCTAGCAGAAGCTTTCATACAATACTTCTCATACAATATTGAAAAAAATGTGGAAGTGACTACCTTATTCTATACCAAACGGAAAAATGGTGAGTCATTTGCTTCATTTCTACAGTGGTGGAGAAGTTTAGCTAGTCGATTCTCTTGTGATATCCCACAAAAACAAATGGTGGAAATTTTCACTCAAAAAGTCAACAAGGACATTATATATGAATTAAGAAAAGCTTGTTTGTCTACTTTTAAAGAAGTCACTGAAAAGGGATTGGAAGTAATTCTCATTGAACAAGATACCATTAAGATATTCAAGGACAATAAAGATGAATTAATGGAAAGGATAAACCCTACTTTTGGAAAAAAAGCAAGAACACTGTTAATGATGGGGTAGTAGATGCAAACATGGTAAAACCAAAGATGAATTTCCTAGGTGCAAGTTCATCCAATTCTAATAATCAAGTGAATTCTCAAAGGCCATCAAAGCCTCCAAGAAAATACACTACATTGGGAGAGCCAATTGAGACAACACTTAAGAAATTGGTTGCAAACAATCTCATAACAATACCAGACAATCCACCATATGTTCACCAAAAGTGAAACTTGTATGGTGGAATAATGATGAGTTTTATGAGCATCACAAGAGAAAAGGACATAAGACTAGCAATTGTGATAGATTGAAGAACATCATAAAAGATCTTATTGACAAGGGCAACATAGAAGTTGATGGTCACACTTCTAATGAGGAATATGTGATGTTTAAGGAACCATTCCTAAAGCATGACAAGGGAAAAAATTCTAAGATAGATAATAATGCCAATAATACTACCACAACATGTGATTATATAGTTAACCATATTTCAATAGACAATCACATTTATACAATTATTATTAAAGAAAAAACTCCCGAAGGTCCTACCCAAAAAGAGTAAAGTTGTTTTGAAAGGCATTGGACCATCTTGATCATCATGTAATGATGAAACCCCTTAATGCAATGTTACAACTCGATGGGGTAAAGCCACCTTGCAAGGTGTTCCATCCAAGACCACAACTTCATCATCTACCAAAAATGAGTATTGACCTTGTAGACCAGTTAGGGAAGACACCCACCCTTATCTCCATTCTTGAGTTATTGTGTATCTCTCCTTCACATAAGGCTATTCTTGAAAAAGCATTGAGCGAAACCTCCATTCCCACTAATCTAAACATGGACCAACTTCAAGCCATGGTGGGATACCATTCCACTCCATATTGTGTAGTGCCCCTCCATGTTTTACTTCGGATACATGCTACTTTGATTTGTTAGACTATGTTTGATTCATTATGTGTGGTTCATTTCACTATTCTATGTGAATGATTACATTTATGGAATCATGTGATCCTTGTTGTTAGACTATGTTATGTACTTCAAGACATGATTATTTCTATATTTCATTCACTTGGATATTGATGTTAGAATTGAAATACTTATGACATGAATTCTATTTTGATGATTTATTGTGATGCATTATATGATGTTAATCTATGTTCTGATGATATCATTTGATTATTGTTGATGTGAGATTCTATGCATGATTTTCTTTTGTTTTAGGGTGATAGGAATGATTTTGATTTTCTCATTCGTGAGCTCCATACTACGTCATGATTTCCTATCACTAGTTGGGATTAAAGATTTTTTTATTTTTATTTTTTGTGTGTGTGTGTTTGCATACAATATGTTTTTTTTGCAAGTTTGCAAGTACTAGACATTGAATCTACCTAGTTCTAGAGTTTTGAGTGTGTCTTTATAATTCCCAATGGTGGTAAAAAGAGATAGTGCAAGGCCCAAATTATACCTAAACCTAGTCATTGTCCTAATCTAGAGACAATTATCTAATTTTTATTTCATCCCATCAAATTTGTCATGTGGACAATATTTGATTACCCAATTGTCAGTCAAGAGTGTTGTTTAGTTGTTGGTACTTCTTTTTAATTTATTTAAGTGTGATGATTTTATTAATTATAGCCTATGTGTTGTAAAATAAATTAGTGATTAATGTGGCTTTAAATATGATTTTTTATTTTATTAGTTATAGCCTGTGTTGTAAAATAAATTAGTGATTAATGTGGCTTTAAATATGATTTTGATTAGGGGGCTTTGGAAAGGTATAAGGATTCAGAATATTCCCCAAAGTATTTCTCATTGTCTCTTTGTAGATGATACTCTGTTATTTGGACATGCTTTGTTAGTTGAGGCAAAAGTGATTAAAGGAATAATACAGAATTATGCATCGTTTTCTAGTCAGAAAGTGAATGGTGATAAATCAAATATTTTTTTCTTAATACATCACAACTGGTTCAGCATAGGTTGTAATCCTTTTGGGGATTTGAGACTGGAAATCTTCCATGTACTTACCTTGGGATTCCTTTCTTTATTAAACAGGATAAGATTGGTTTTTGGGATAAGATTATTTCAGTCATTTCTAAAAGAATTCTCTCATGGAATCATAGATGGTTAATTTTGGCAGGTAAAATTGTTCTCATCAAGTCTATTTTGAATGTTGTTCCCATATATCTCATGTCTATTTTGAAGTCTCCAAAAGAAGCTATGGTTAGTTTATAGGATACTCTTAGAGATTTTCTTTGGAACAATAATAAAGATGGCAAGAGAAACTCCCTTTAGTTGCATGGGATAAGGTATGTTTGCCTAAGGAACTTGGGGGAACAAGAATTCGGAGTCTGGAGAATTAGAATTTAGCCTTAGGTGCTAAGTTAGTTTGGAAATTATATGACAAGGCTAGCTCCTTATGGGCACAGATTATGTTTGCCAATTATTTAAATAATGAACCAAGAGAGTACATTTTTAAAGTCTCAAATTTGCCTTCAAGTTCTACTATTTGGAATTTCCTTTATAAATGTAGATAAGTTATTTTGCCTCATCTCTCATGGATTGTTCATAATGGTAGAAAGGTCAAATTATGGGATGAAGTATGGAATGGACACACACCTTTGGTGAATATTAGGGATTGGTATCCTCTGATCACTGTTCTTTCCTCCCTTTGGGGTTTTTTTGTAGCAGATTATTTTGAAATTGTGACTAGTGGACCCCTTAAGCTAGCTAGATGGAAGTCGATTGATTTCTTAGATGTTGATCAAAGTATGAAATTAGGTTTTGAGAAGATTTTGGGGGATAGAATTATATTTCTTTTTAATTTTGAGGATGAACTTATTTGGACAAAGAATATTTCTGGTAAGTACACTGTTGAAGATGGTTACAACTCTCTTATGGTTGCTAAAGATTTATCATCTTGGCCTTATAAGTTGCTAAAGATTTATCATCTTGGCCTTCCTAAAGCTAGAGCCTTTGCTTGGTTGGCAGTTCAGGATAGAGTCCTTACAGGTATGAGACTAGACAAGCTTGGTATTATTGTTGTTTTCCCTTGGGTCCTTTGTAACAAAAACTTGGAATCTTCTTCACACATGTTCATACATTGTGATTATGCTTATGAATGTTGGCAGTGGTTGTTTGAGAAGTTAAATATATCCTTTGTTATTGGTAAGGATCTCATTTCCCATTTTAGATCTTGGCCCTTTATGTTTGCCTCATCTTTTTATGCATGCCTTTGGATCATATCTCCATCTATTGTGATTTGGAATGTTTGGCTAAAGAGAAACAACAAGATATTTTAAAAAACAATTTCTTCTGTGTCTGAGGTTCTATTAAAAATTGAGTCTTCAATCTTTGAGGTTGCTTTGTCGTTTATTTATAAGAATTTGGAAAATCTTACTTCTTTTTCGCACTGGGATAGTAGAGTTACTAGAGTTTGGAAGATGCTGTCAATTTTACCCTCTCATGGTTCAATTTTAAAAAAGAATGATGCAATAGGTAAGAGATGCTCTGCTAGATGGAAACCTCCTCGGCAGGGGCACTTTAAACTGAATTTTGATGGGGCCTCTCATGGTAACCCTGGGTTGGCTGGGGTAGGCATGGAAATTTATGATCACAATGCAAATTTTATTCGAGATAAGTGTCATGCTATTGGTTTTAAAACTAACAATTATGCGGAATTTCATGCTTTGTCTTTTGGATTGGATATGGCAATCTCTTTGGGAATTAAGGACTTAATAATTGAAGGTGATTCTATGGTGATTATTCAATGTGTTATGAAAAAGAAATTGAATTGTTGGAATTTGCAGTATATACTTGATCCCATTTTACAAAAATTAGAATTGTTTGAATCTTTCTTGCTATCCCATTGTTACAGAGAAGTTAATAAGATTGCAAATTATTTGGCAAATTTAGCCATTGATAGCAATGCTAATCAACGAGAGGTGGGTTTTGAGGAAATTCCTTCTAGGGTATGGGAAGGTTTGCAATAATAGTTATGTGATTTTCTTGAGTAATGTTGATCTAAAATTTTATGATGATAATTATACCCTCTTTCCCCTTTCATTTCAAGTATTCATGTTCGTTGTCTGGAGGAGAGTTCGAGCTCATGGTATTTGATACAATAGTGTTTTTCCAAAGGTTTTTTGATACTTTCTTTTTTGGCAGGAAGGTTTTTGGCTCATGGGATTTGGCATAGGGCTTTGGAAAATTTTGTCTTCTTCCATTGATAGCAGCTGTGGAGTCTACATTTGAAAATTATCCAGTGGTTTTTTTTTGGCAAATTGTCATATGGGCTCTATGCAAAACTGATATTATATGTGTTGTGGCCGCATTTTGTATGTGGTTTTGGGTGGGGTGTATAAACCGATCTGTTAGATACTATAGGTTTATTTTATGAGCTATGACCGAAGGTTTTCTTCCCAGGGTTCTTTCCTCCGGTATGCTCTTTGAATCTTGTGTAAAAAATAAAAAATATTAATAAAAAAGTTTAGTGGAATAATCCACTTTTATTGAAAAAAAATAAAAAATATGATTTTGATTTATAATATTTAATAAATGATTTACTATTTAGTATTCATATTTATTATTGCTTATGGTTTATTGTTTATTATTTATTATTTTTACGTATTTATTGTTTATTATTTATCGTTTATTATTTATTGTTTATGATTTATTATTTATTGTTTATTTCTTATTGTTTATTGTTTATTATTTCTAATTATTTATTGTGTAAGTGGATATTTTATTATTTATTTTTCTTTGAGGTGGAACTAGTTGTTCAATCTAGGGGGAGACTAGTTGTCTTATTTTAATGATAATAATATCTTAATTTTTGAGGAGTTGACTTTTTATAGGATATTATTTAATTGTTTTTATGGGGATTGTTATTATTTTGGAATCTATTTAATATTGTAATGGTGGGAAAATGGTGAATGATAGATCAAGAGGAAAACTACCCTTTCCCTCAAAGAGAGATGCGAGTTTCGCTATCGATTACCATTCAAGAACTTTTCACCATTACATTAGGAAGAGGAGAGGATAATTCATTAGATTCAATCTCTCCACACAAAGATGGTAGATTGAATTCTGAATGAATGGGAATGTTAAGTTGATCCCCTCTTCCTTGTTTGATTTAGAAAGGAATTTGATTGAATTATGTAGTGCAAAAGTGACAAATAATTGATTATAACTTGACATCGGGATATGGGATGAAGTTGTGCACCTAGATCTGGTAGTAGAATGTCGAGACGAAGTCTCCCTACGAATTTGAGGAAAAGTTGCCTAGACCGTCGCGGGAATGTACACAGTCCTTCAAAAAATCCGCAAAACAAAAAGGGTTTTTCTGCCTCTGCAAATGAAGCCCGAATTTGAAAGTACAACTGTGCACCTGCACACAAAAAAGAGAGGAAAATGGGTTAGTATTGGGGGTTTTCCATTAGTTCAAACCCCAGTTTTGGAATTAACCAAGTAATGAAAGAAAGTACTTGCAACTAGATGTAAATGAAAGATTGAATTGTAAATCACCTCAAGGGAGGTTGTAGTATCAATGTTGATAGAAATGCTTGTGTGGAATTGTATGTTGAAATTAATCTCCTCTTCAATGGTTGAATCCTTGACTTGAATGCAACACCTAGCCTTGAATGGAGACTTGAGAATGCTCAATGTTGGAAAAGAATGCTTAAATGCTCTTGAATGCTTGATCGCTTGTGAATTTCCCACTCATCCCACAATGCATGCTCTAGGAAGTGTCCTACCCCAAAGTAGGGTAGGGACAGGGGTGCCATGCCCCTATCCTGGAAGGAAAAGGCTGCCATGCCCCTGTCAAAGGGGGGATAGTGGCACCATGCCCCTATCGTACCCATTTCTCTAGGGCAGAATGCGGTCAAAGTGATGCCAAGGCCAAGGAAGAAGCTATTTTCACAAGCCGAGCACTCTTTGATCTCTGATCAAGATAGAGGATTTGATTTCGCATGCATCAAGACCCTAATGCAATCGAAAATTGCTAGGGTCATAATTTTATGACACTACATTCAGCACCCACTTTAGCGAGAGTATAAGTGTACACCAATACTATCGATAAAGTACAAGGAAACATCATTGAAAGACTTTTACCATGTCAAGGAGGCAAGATGCGCAAAGCCCCCAGTGGACTCAGGATCTTATGAATTTGATTGACAAAGTAAAAGGGAAGATCAAGAAGGGGAGAACCATGACTACAAGTAGCAAAGTTCCCTTCACTATGAGTCATGAAAGCAAGGATACGAAATATTACAAATCAAAACAAAGTTCACTAAGTAACTCTAAGTATCACAAGAAGGAAAGTATGAGCGGAGTGTATGCCCCCACGTTAAAGCGATCGCACACAAAGGTAGGATACAACCAAGAGAGAGAGAAGGAGGGAGCATGTTATCGCAAGGATTTTGCCCCCAATCGAGGTATAAACCCAAGGATAATGAACACAAAACACAAGGTAGTTTCGTTGTCCTCAGGATCAATATGTTGTATGATAACTCATGTATATCATGTATGTATATGCATAAAATACTCTTCATTCCCCAAAGAAGGACACTACCTTAGAAGAAAGGGAAGAGAAGATGTCTTTTGAGTCAACATGAAAGAGACCAAGAAAAGATCTCAATGTTTTTTATCATCCCCAAGTAGACATTAAGGGAACAATATACGAAAATGGATACACATAGAAGAATGGTCACAAAGAGAAAGAAAGGAGAGAGAGAGAGAGAGAAGATCTACAATGCTAGTATTGTTAATATAGCATGATATCCGCCTCCTGATGTAAAGACGTAAATTTATCTATTAGATAAAATCTACTCTTTATTCATAAATAAACTCATATGTTAATTAAAAATTCTATTTCATACATTCAATAAGGAAATATAAATAAGTTGATAGAAGAATCATAGATATACAATTTTCATGTAAATGAAAGATACAAATTTCTTAATATATAAATCCTTATTCCCTACTTAGGCTTTCATATTGCCTTAAGTAATATACATATATAAATAAGGTTAGATACATCCGTCAATCTCCATTCTAAGTCACTTCCTTTCAGACCTTTGAACGAAGACGAGAACAAGATTCAGACACTTTTTCCACCCAACCTTGAAGCTTACACTTCCCCAAAATTCTTGGTCAATCAAGAATACCTGACCCTGCACAAATTGTTTTAACCAAAGAATTCAAAGGGCAAGAGGGAATCTGGTGCGTGCCTAGATGATACAAGAAATTTCATTTTTTTAATTCATTTAAAAAATAAGCATTCACTATCATTCAAGGATATGGTAGAGAGAAAAAAATAAATAATTCCATCTATTTCTATGGATAATTCAAATAATTACTCAGCCGAGTATAATGCCATGCATAGCAAATAAATAGTTGGAAAAAGCAACTATTCTCTCTAAGAATCCACATTCGGCACCTGTCCTGGAAGGTAAGTTTCCATACACAATCCTATCCATAGCTTGGTTCCCACAAACAAGAATACAATTGAGAATACAATCTTTTTAAAAAAATAGAATAACATCTTCCCTAAAAACACTATTTCATCTATTTCATCTAATAAAAGACAATCTTTCAAATTTTGAAAAACAATAAAATTCCATAAGCATTATAATTTCATGAGCAATTTTTTGAATAGATACAATGTAAAAGAAGGTGTAACAAAAGTATGATTTTTCTTTCATATAAGGCATAAGGTATGCGAACACGTTCTTTAATTGACAATATAAACTAATCATTTTGACAAATATCACTTTTTAAGAAATTAAATTAACTAACATATATTTCTCCTATGAATTCCTTTCATCTTTTCAAAAGATTAATAACACATATTCAGTAAACAAATAACATATGGAAAATCATATAAGAAATAGTACACTATATATAAAATTTTTAATTTCTCACTTCCTTATTTCAAATAATAACCAAAATAAAAGAGATTCCGACCTCTTTTCACTTGAAGCTAGTTCGAAAGATCTCTGATGCACTTTCTCCAAATAGATCTATGCCTTCCTTGAATGCTTGCAAAACTATCACCGATCTATCTTCTCACTCTATTCTTAAACAACTCTCTTTTCTCTCTCTCTTCGATACTATCTGAATATCTTCTCTATTTTCTCTACTATTTTCTTCTTCCCTCCGTGTGTCTATTGTGATTCTCCTTGTGTGTGTTCATCTTTCTATCCTACATCTCTATTTATCCTAAATTCTCCTATGATCTCTCCCCATTTAGAGGCTCGGTTATGGTTGTTGATTTGAAGTCTTCTTTTGCATATGTTGAGTCTTCCATTTAACTCTCTCTCAAGTCTACATGTCTAATAGAGATGGCAATTCTAGTTATATATTCTGTAGTTTAAGTGCATGAATTGACTATGCAACATCTTCTTATCGTGGATATTCCTAATACCATGGCACATGTGCCTGTTAATTCATTTCTTTCTACAGTTATATGCCACATATAGTGGACTACTTCCAATTTATCACCGTGAGTTCATGGAATGAGGGATTTATCTATAGTGAGAAGCGCATGCTAATCAATGAGTCTGCATTCATCGTTAGAGAAGTGTCTGCTATCTCGTGGTAGATTGTTCGCTTCGTGGAGGGGTTGCCAAAGTGAAATGTAATTACAAACACTTAAGTGTTTGTGATGAGCGAGATTATGGCTCTCGCTGCCAAATCGATAGCCATGATCTCCATTTCGATTTAACTTCTAGATTCTGCGTTAAACCAATGGTCTTTGCTTAGTCGACCACCTTATTGACTCCTATCTATCATGCAACATAGTCGCTATCCTTTGTCTCACTAAAACCCACCACCTTGCTTAATATATATAAATATATAATAAGCGACTTCATAATAAGTTTGCAAGGTAAGTCTAACTTAAACGTTTTTAGATATAATATATAATCATAGTTTTATAAATGTATATTTATCAATACGTTATTATGAGTAATCATGTTTGTATATAAAAATAAAAATCGCATAAGCATAATTCCAAATTATTCAACTTATAAATAATCATATTAAGATTAATCAATATAATTACACATGAACCATAATTACCTACGTATATATATGTATATCATCGAGTCCTAATATACATATAAAATACATATAATTGTAGTATAATTTTGAAAGCCAAACATTAAATAGTCTCAATAATTTACATACTTCTACACAAAGGACGTTAAATCATAGAGTCGCTATTTAATCAAAATCATTAACAAATTTTCACCCTTCAGAGACAAATAAAACATAACATTTTCCATTCATGACTCAAAATCATTCATCAATGCAGACATAAATGTATATGCATAACTTCACTAATGTGGTGTGTGAGATTCCCTTAGTCTACCAAAGTCATTAGTTAAAAACATCTCTACCTGAGTCATGTTCTTGCCTTCAACTTCGTTCTTCCTGCATCACTTGCACTCGAGAATTATTTAGCATTGACAATCCCCATAATAGATATCGAATTACATATAAATTGCATGAATAAAATGCATACATCATTTTCTCACAACTAAATTATCATAAAAATAAATTCTCATTTATGTTTCAATTTCAATGCATAGATAAAAACTTATATCAAATATACATTATCAAGAATATGGTTCGTGACATCCTTCCCCTCTTGGAAGAGACATCGTCTCGATGTCTTACTACTCATTAATGATCACATAATAATTATATCTCATAAAATGTCAACCATACTTCAAATAATAATAATAATAATAATAATAGCACACATGCTATCCAAGTTTACATCATAAAGTTAAAATCATTGTTTCAAAGATATCCCAAATAATAAGCAACTATTTCCTAAGAAAGCAAATGAGGAAAATGGCGGTCAATCATCTTAGCATCTTCCCATGTAGCACTATCCTCAGAATATTGGTCCCACTGGACCTTATACTAAGTGAAATCTCTGCTACGTAGCTTCACGCTACACTGATCTAGGATTTAGATGGGCTCCACTAGCACCACCCTTGGATCCCGTACCTGTAAGGATTGCCAATCAAGAATATGAGATGCATCAGCATGATAAGGTTTCAATAAAGAAACATGAAATACATTGTGGATTCGAGCTAGAGCAGGAGGTAAAGCTAATCTATAAGTAATTGGATTGATAACCTCTAGTACATCAAAGGGTCCCACATATCTTGGTGCCAATTTTGATGATTTTCCAAATGAGGTAGAGTTCTTATGAGGTTTGACTCTCAAAAAGACTTTATCTCCTGCAACAAATTGTTTGTAAGTCCTATTTCAGTCTGCATAACTCTTCTGTCGGTCAGCTGCTTCCTTCAACCTACTCTTTATCATCACCATTTGCTCATCCATTTCCTTAAGTAAATCAGGACCAATAAGGATCCTATCCTCTAGTCTATCCCAACTGATAGGTGTGCAACATTTTCACCCATAGAGTGCTTCAAAAGGCGCCATCCCTAATGATGCATGAAAGGAGTTGTTATAAGAAAATTCAACTAAAGGCAAGTACTCCTCCCATTTATACTATTGATCCATGCAATACATCCGCAAAATATCTTCCACTACCTGATTAACCCTTTCTGTTTGGCTATTAGTCTGAGGATGATATGATGAGCTAAAATTTAGTCTTGTTCCCAATGTTTCATTCAATGTTGTCCAAAATATGGAAGTCTTCCTGGTATCCCTATTAGATATTATGGTTTCCGGAACACCATGTAACCAAAAAATTTCTTGCACAAATTTCTTGGCAAGAGCAAATGATCCATCTTTGAGATTCCCAGGTATGAAATGTGCAACTTTAGTCAACTTATCCACCACTACTAAGATAGTGTCATGTTTATTTTTGCTCATTGGTAATCCTTGGATAAAATCCATACTGATTGCCTACCACTTGTATTCTGGTATAACATGTTGGAATAGAAGTCCTGTTGGATGAACATGTTCAACTTTCACTCTTTGACATTCCAAACATTGTTCTACATACTCAACCACTTCTTTTCTGAGTTTAGGCTAGAAATACAAAGATTTCAGATCAGCTACCATCTTTGTTATTCCAGGGTGTGTTGAATAAGGTGTATTGTGCATCTCATGCAATATTAACTTCCTCAACTCTCCCCCTTTAGGTATGTACATCCTTCCTTGGTACCTCAAAATACCTTCAAGTTCTATCTCATATCCATCACAATGATGATCTGTAGAATCTCTTTTGAAGGCTTTTTTAACCCTTAGGTAATGTTCATCTTCTGGAAGGTTCTGTAACACTTGTTGTTTCAAGTTTGTATTTGTTGTAACCATAGTAGATAAGTGTCTTCTTCTGCTGGGAGCATTAGCTACTCTATTTTCCTTCCCTTTGATATATTCAATACCAAAGTCTTACTCACTTAGAAATTCAAGCCACCTTCTCTATCTTGCATTTAGGTTAGGTTGTGTAAAGATATACTTCAATCCTAAATGATTCAATTTTAACTCAAAAGGCTTCCCTAAAAGGTAATGCCTCCACATTTATAATGCATGTACAATCGCTAGAAGTTCTAAATCATGCGGTGCATAATTCATCTCATATTGCTTCAGCTTTCGTGATTCAAATGCAACCACCTTTCCTTCCTGCATCAACACTGCTCCCACACCTTCACCCAAGGCATATGTAATTACTACAAAATGTCCATTGGGATCTAGTATAGTTAATACTGGTGTTGTCAATTTCTGCTTCAAAAGTTGAAATTATTCCTCACACTTCTTGATCCATTCAAACCTTTTTTCCTTTTTCTGAAGTGAAGTAATTGGTGCTACTATCCTGGTAAACCCTTCCACATATTTTCTATAATATCCTGCAAGTCCCATAAAAATCCATACTTTAGAAACATTCTGAGGTGTTGTCCATTCTACTATTGCTTCTATTTTTGCAGGATCAACTGAAATTCCTTTAGCAGATATTACATGACCTAAGTAATGCACCTTTTCCTGAAAGAAGGCACACTTAGAGAATTTCCCATAAAGCTTACGATCTCTCAACCTTTGCAAAACTATCCTCAGGTGCTTCTTATGTTCTTCTTCATTCTTAGAATAGATCAAAATGTCATCAATGAAGATTAGAACAAAATCATCCAAGTATTCTCTGCAAATATTGTTCATGAGGTTCATGAATGTTGCTAGGGCATTGGTTAAACCAAATGGTACAACTATGAATTCATAGTGCCCATATCGAGTTTAGAATGCAGTCTTAGGAATGTCTTCATCCTTAATCCTTAACTGATGATATCCTGATTGAAAATCAATCTTGGAGAATACCAATGCATCTTTCATTGATCAAATAATTCATCTAGCCTTGGTATAGGATATCTATTTTTGATAGTTACTTTGTTCAACATCCTATAATCAATGCATAACCTCAAAGTACCATCTTTCTTCTTTACAAAGATCACCGGTGCACCCCACAGGGATACACTTGGTCTAATAAAACCTTGCCTAAGAAACTCTTGCAATTGAGCCTTAAGCTCATATAGTTTCGTTGTTGTCATTCTATATGGAGCCTTTGATTGCGGCTCCATTCTAGGTAAGAGTTCTATAGAAAAATCAAACTCTCTCTTAGGTGGTAACTTGGTAAGATCTTCTGGAAGGACATCTAGAAACTCTACAAGGACAAGATAATCTTTAGGAATTTTCTCTATATTATTCAAATCATTAACCATGACATCAATGACGAAACATCCTTTTCTTTGGGCCTTCTTGAGTTGCATTGCCGAAATGTATCTCAATTCAAGAGGATTTTGAGACACGAAAATTTCAACAAAATTCCCTAAATCATTAATGCAACTAATGACCTTATCTTCATAGTTCACCATGGATTTATGTTTAGTCAACCAGTTGATACCTAAGATCACATCTTATGATCCTAGTGGTGCAACATAAAGGTTAACTTGGGCTTGGAAACTGGGAAGTTCTAATTCATTGCAAAATAGACAAGTATCTACCCTTCGTTATGCTCGATTTCCATATTCAACTATCCATGCATTTGAATTATAACCAAGTCTAAAAGATATTTTAGAAACTACTTTTGGATCAATAAAATATTTAGTAGCTCCTATATCTATTAAAATAGAAACCAATTGCCCAAAAAGCTTACCCGTCATCTGAATAGGTGCAGCTTGGAAACTAGCTTGATGGTTGTCGACTGGAGCATGAATCTGATGTTGAGGGGCTCCTTTATGATTTTCTCCTCTCTATGCAGGGGTACATTGTGGACAATTCAAGGCGTAATGACTCCCTCCACAATTGTAACACCCATCCCTAGGGCTGGGATGGCCACCTGACCTTCCTCTGTCCATATTCTGTCGGGCATTGGTGTTATTGTTTGCTCTCTTGTTTCCATCCTAATTCACTCTTCATCTTTCTTGAGTGTTGGGTCCCCTCTTAAGATTTCTTATCTGCTGATTGTTTCCATTATTGTTCCTTTGGAAGTTCCTATTCCCAAAATTCAGTCGGTTACTCACATTTTTATGGAAGTTCCCCAACTGCTGCAACTTTTGTTCTTGCTTGGTCACTTTCTCAAATACCTCCTCCATAGTTAGTGGATTATAAATATCCACTTCCTCTCCTATATGGGTTCTCAAACCCAAAATGAACTTCCGGATAAAGAATCCCTCATCCATCTAATATTGCAGAACATACTTAAGGAGGTTGGTAAACTTCTCCCAGTATTGAGTTACCGACATACTATCTTGAGTTAGGTTTTAAAATTCAGTCATCTTCTTATCGAAGAATAACTGAGGAAGCCACCTCTTCCTAAAGGATTGCAAGAACAATTCCCATGTGATATCTCTTGGTTTCAATTTCCTTCCAGACTTTTCATTATCCCACCAAGTAGCAGCTTCTCTAGACAGTTGATAAGCAACCCAAACTGCCTTGGTTTCATTGGACATGTTGCCGAGACCAAAATATTTCTCCATTTCTATCACCCATGCCTCTGCACCATCACCAATAGTTTTTCCATCAAACTTTGGTGGGGCTATTCTTTTTAAATCCTTTGACAACTCCTCTTCAATCCTGACCTAGTTATCTAGCTGCTCTTCAACCCTTGGAGCTTCCTGTAGGACTTCTCCGACCCTTTGAACCTCCTGTTCGAGTTCATTCATTTTGGCACTCTACTGGTTCATTAAATCAAGAATTTGGTCCAGCCTTTCATTCCCATTACTAGGCCCAGCCCTTGTGGTTCTTGAGGCCATTGTTATTCAACAATTTCTGCTTCAAGGAAATGTTGATATTTCTTAGCAAAAAGAAGAATATATTTACAAAGTTATGACTTCCATAACTTCTATCAATTCTCCCTGACATCTATCCTTTTAATATAACTATAGAGATTAAATAACCCTATTTACAACTCGAAGGAAACAATATAGAACTATAATAAGACATAATTAGATAATTTACAAATCTACTTCATTCAAGTTATAACATAAGTTAGAGTCAAGAATACATATATATCATCATAGGAATCTTACAAAAACATAAAATTCAACTCAAATTTATTATAGAAAGGAAGACATCTTTATTTGTTGATAATAAAAGTGTTATTACATAATATATCACTCTTCTGGAGGAGTCATGGAAGTATATCCTTCAGACTCACTAGAACTTAGGGGAGTATAACCTTCAGATTCATTATCACTCCGTGGGGTATATCCCTCATATTCATTATCACTCAGAGGAGTATATTCCTCATCGAAACTTATCACAATTGGCCTTATAGGAGATTATTCTAACCCAGGCTCTTCTTCCTCTATAGGAATGGTCTTTTTAGTAAGGGATTTAGTTGGGGCTCTTACTATCTCAACACTTTCTTTATCTTCAGCAACTGGTTTCACAACAAGAGGAACATTTTCCTCTTCACTAATCCATCCTCTACTTGGATGGTTATTCAAAATAGGCTTGTCAGGAGATATAGGATCCTTCTTGACCCTCAGATAGTGAGCATACCGAGCTATGGACTTATGAGCTATGTGCTTAATATGCACCATCTGTAAGTTTCAACACAAAACTATTAATCTCCAAATTCAACTTGCAAAGTGACTCATAGGTCCTAGTGTTATAAAACCTAGAGGCTCTGATACCAAAATGTAAAGACGTAAATTTATCTATTAGACATAATGTACTCTTTATTCATAAATAAACTCATATGTCAATTAAAAAGTCTATTTCATACATTCAATAAGGAAATATCAATAAGTTGATAGAAGAATCATAGATATACAATTTTCATGTAAATTAAAGATACAAATTTCTCAATATATAAATCCTTATTCCCTACTTAGGCTTTCATATTGTCTTAAGTAATATACATATAGAAAGAAGGTGAGATACATCTGTCAATCTCCATTCTATGTTGCTTCCTTTCAGTCCTTTGAACGAAGACGAGAGCAAGATTCAAGTGCTTTTTCCACCCAACCTTGAGAGCAAGATTCAGGTGCTTTTTTCACCCAACCTTGAAGCTTACCTTAGAATTCTTGGTCAATCAAGAATACCCAACCCTACACGAATTGTTTTAACCAAAGAATTCGAAAGGCAAGAGGGAATCTAGTGCATGCCTAGATGATACATGCATTTTCATTTTTCTAATTCATTTAAAAAACAAGCATCCACTATCACTCAAGGATATGGTAGAGAGCATAAAATAAAGAATTCCATCTATTTCTATGGATAATTCAAATAACTACTTGGCCGAGTATAATGCCATGCATAGAAAATAAATAGTTGGAAAAAGCAACTATTCTCTCTAAGAATCCACATTCGGCACCCGTCCTGGAAGGTAACTTTCTATACAAAAGCCTATCCATAACTTGGTTCCCACAAACAAGAATACAATTGAGAATACAATATTTAAAAAAAAATAGAATAACATCTTCCCTATAAACACTATTTCATCTATTTCATCTAATTGAAGACAATTTTTCAAATTTTGGAAAACAATATAATTTCATAAGGAGTTTTTCGAATAGATACAATGTAAAAGAAGGTGTAACACAAGTATGATTTATCTTTCATATAAGGCATAAGGTATGCGAACACATTCTTTAATTGAAAATATAAACTAATCATTTTGACAAATATCACTTTTTAAGCAATTAAATTAACTAACATATATTTCTCCTATGAATTGCTTTCATCTTTTCAAAAGATTAATAACACATATTTAGTAAACAAATAACATATGGAAAATCATATAAGAAATCATACACTATACATAAAACTTTTAATTTCTCACTTCCTTATTTCAAATAATAACCAAAATAAAAGAGATTCTGACCTCTTTTCGCTTGAAGCTAGTTCGAAAGATCTCTGATGTGCTTTCTCCAAATAGATCTATGCCTTCCTTGAATGCTTGCAAAACTATCACCAATCTATCTTCTCACTCTATTCTTAAACAACTCTCTTTTCTCTCTCTCTTCGATACTATCTGAATATCTTCTCTATTTTCTCTACTATTTTCTTCTTCTCTCTGTGTGTCTATCGTGATTCTCCTTGTGTGTGTTCATCTTTCTATCCTACATCACTATTTATCCTAACTTATCCTATGATCTCTCCCCATTTAGAGGCTCGGTTATGGTTGTTGATTTGAAGTCTTCTTTTGCATACATTGAGTCTTCCATTTAACTCTCTCTCTCTCTCTCTCTCTCTAGTCTACACGTCTAACAGAGATGGCAATTCTAGTTATATTTTCTGTAGTTTAAGTGCATGAATCAACTACGCAACATCTTCTTATCATGCATATTCCTAATACCATGGCACACATACCTATTAATTCATTTATTTATGTAGTTATAAGCCACAGATCATGGACTACTTCCAAGTTATCATCATGAGTTAGTGGAATGAGGGAGTTATCTGCAGTGAGAAGCGTATGCTAATCAATGAGTTTGCATCACCATTAGAGAAGTGTATGCTATCTCATAGCAGATTGTTCACTTGGTGGAGGGGTCAATAAAGTGAAATGTAATTACAAACACTTTAAGTGTTTTTCATGAGTGAGATTATCACTCTCGCTACCAAGTCGATAGCCATGATCTCCACGTTGATGCAATTTCTAGGTTCTACATTAAACCGATGGTCTTTGCTTAGTCGACAACCCTATCGACTCCTATCTATCATGTGACATAGTCGCTATCCTTTGTCTCACTAAAACCCGCCACCTTTCTTAATATATATAAATATATAATAAGCGACTTCATAATAAGTTTGCAAGGTAAGTCTATTTTAAACATTTTTAGATATAATATATAATCACAGTTTAATAAATGTATATTTATCAATAAGTTATTGTGAATAATCATGTTTGTATATAAAAATAAAAATCACATAAGCATAATTCCAAATTATTCAACTTATAAATAATCATATTAAGAGTAATAAATATAATTACACATGAACCATAATTATCTACGTATATATATGTATATGATCAAGTCCTAATATACATATAAAATACATATAACTATAGTATAATTTTGAAAACCAAACATTAAATATAGTTTTGATAATTTACATACTTCTACACAAAGGACGTTAAATCATAGAGTCACTATTTAATTAAAATCATTAACAATTTTTTACCCTTCATAGACAAATAAAACATAACATTTGCCTTTACTCACAAAATTCCATTCATGACTCAAAATCATTCATCAATGCAGACATAAATGTATATGCATAACTTTACTAATGTGGTGTGTGAGATTCCCTTAGTCTACCAAAGTCATTAGTTAAAAACAACTCTACCTGAGTCATGTTCTCACATTTGACTTTGTTCACCTATTCCTGCATCACTTGCACTCGAGAATTCTTTACCATTGACAATACCCATAATAGATATCGAATTGCATATAAATTGCATGTATAAGATGCATACATCATTTTCTCACAACTAAATTATCATGAAATTAAATTCTCATTTATGTTTCAATTTCAATGCATAGATAAAAACTTACATTAAATACACATTATCAAGAATACGGTTCGTGACACTCTATCTTGCTGATCTCTATTTCTTGAAGGTGAGCAACACACCAAAGGAGTGACATCAAGCATAGCAGATGGAGCTATCACAAGATCCAAACAAGGACTATGCTCATGTTGTAAGTCACTTTGTTCGATTCAAGGAGGTAGGATTAGGGTTTGTGAAAATTCAACTGATAAATGTTTGTCCACATCAACATACTCATACTCACTATGAGAAGCATTACGAGTTGTATTACCATTATGAATAAAATTTTCACCCGTTTCTTCATCAAAGTTTAGAGAGAGAGGAGCAAGAACATGAATAGGAGTAAAACCATCACATGTTTTATTCAACTTATGATTTGCAGATGTTGGTTGAACATCTTACTTAGGAAAAAAGGGAATCATGTCAACTATCCGAGTCTGAGGAGTTTGAGTATTTTCAGGGATACCTTCATGAGATTGAACACAACATCTTCATTGGCATTCCCTCACACAATGATTCTGTTGAGTCTTAGTGGAAGTCTGAGAAGAAGGAGGAACACTTGAAAAAGTAGGAATGTTTCTCTCCTTGATAGTGGGAGGTTTAGGTTGAGGTCTTTTTGGTTGAACAATAGGAGAAGCAGGCCTCTTCTCTTAATAAGAGGAAGGAGGTGGAACTATGCCATAGAAAGGAGGAATATTAGGTGTAGGGAGGAGACCAAGTCCATCATGAGGAGGATGTATAGGTCTAACCTTAGGAAGAATATTGTTGTTCTCCTTAAGAGAAGGTAAAGTCACATCCATAGGTATAGGTGGACAATCTTCCTTAGGAGGGAGATTAGTTCTATCCGAGAGGGGAAGAACCTCATCTTGAAGAATAATAGGAATGTCAAGTGTTGGAGATCTAGGTTGACTTAAGGATAAAATCATATCATTATTCAATTTTGATGAGATTGAAACAGAGCATTGCTCCTTGATGGAAGAGATTGAAATTGTTTGGCCCAAAAGAAATCAATAGGAACACCTGGGCTTCTTTCGAATGGACGAAATAAGATAAGGTTCATGGTTATGACTTCTCTATTGTGAGAAAATTTTAGACAGTTGTGGATTGGAGAAGCAATAGCCTTCATGGAAGACAGCCAAGGATAGCCTAACTTCACACGGAATTGCTCAAAATAAGGTATGATAACAAAGTCAACATCCATGGATTTAGCATGAACCTCAATAGGAAGGGTGATAGAAACAATGGTAGGAAAAGAGAAGCCATCAAATAACTTCACAACCACATTAGAAGCATTATAGAGTGGCTTATGTACTCATAAAGTTAAATGATTCTCTCGAATTATGACATTAACCATGCAAGAGGGATCAATTAGGGCACCATGGCAAGGGATATCCTTAGCCTTCGCAAGTATGTATAAAGGGCCATCGGGTGCTTTAATGGTCTCGTTAGGGTCAAATGTAATACATGGATCCTGAGGCATATCTCGTGTTTTTACCATATTAACCAAGTCTGGATCCATAGAGGTGAATTCTTTAGAAGTGAGAGAATTAGGCACAATCTCAATAACATTAGAGGTATGAGATGGCAAGGGATCAGTGAAAAACTTAAGATTTTGATTAGGATGAGCTACTGATTTATTCCTTGTATCATTCACACCTACCACAGATATAGTATTATTATCAATCAAGTCTTGACCCTTATTTTTCAATGCAAAACATTTCTTATTTTTATGACCAAGTTGACAATGAAATTGGCAAAAGGAATTGTTATCAAATAAGGAGATGCAAGTTTGGAAGGATCAATTTGTTTTATAGGAGGAAGTTTGATAACATTTATGTGCAACAACTAAGGCATAATACTATGTAAAGATTCATTCAATGGAGTAGACTATCTTTCTCTTTGAAAAAATTTAAAAATAGAAGGCACGCCTGTTGTAGCATTCACATGGTTGTTATTGATCGGATCATTGAACATGATGAAGCTTTTTGTTGGTTTGAACTTTTCAAATGGTTGTTGAACACTCTTCCCCTTATCACTCAGAGCTATAGGAGTGGATAACTGGTTGTGAGTCAAATGGGGGGAGAGTGTTCAACAACTGTTTGTGAAGTTCAAACCAACAAAAATATTCATCAAGTTCAATGATCCAATCAATGACAACCATGTGAATGCTACAAAAGGTGTGCCTTCTATTTTTAATTTTTTTCAAAGCAAAAGATAGTTTACTCTTTTGAATGAATATTTACATAGTATTATGTCTCAGTTGTTGCACATAAATGTTAACAAACTTCCTCCTATAAAATAAATTTATCCTTCTAAACTTGCATCTCCTTATTTTGATAACAATTCCTTTTGCCAATTTCATAGTCAACTTGGTCATGATACTGAGAAATGTTTTACATTGAAAAATAAGGTTCAAGAATTGATTGATAATAATACTATATCTATGGCAAGTGGGGATGATAAAGGGAATAAATTAGTAGCCCCTCCTAATCAAAATCTTAATATTTTCACTGATCCCTTGCCATCTCATACCTCTAACATTATTTAGATTGTGCCTAATTCTCTCACTTCTGAAGAATTCACCTCTTTGGCTCCAAACTTGGTTAATATGGTAGAAACACAAGATACGCCTAAGGATCCTTGTATTCCATTTAACCCTAACGAGACCATTAGAGCACCTGATGGCCCTTTATACATAGTTGTGAAGGTTAAGGATATCCCTTGTCATGGTGCCCTAATTATCCCTCTTGCATGGTTAATGTCATAATCGAAGAGTACATCTTTACTCTATGATTACATAAGCCACTCTATAATTCTTGTAATGTGGTTGTGAAGTTATTTGATGGATTCTTTCTCCTACCATTAGTTCTATCACCCTTCCTATTGAGGTTCATGCTAAATCCATGGATGTTGACTTTGTTATCATACCTTCTTCTGAGAAATTCTGTGTGAAGTTGGGCTATCCTTGGCTATCTTCCATGAAGGATATTGCTTCTCCAATCCACAATTGTCTAAAATTTCCTCACAATGTAGAAATCATAACCATGAACCATAGCTTATTTCGTCCATCCAAAAGAAGCCCAGGTGTTCCTATTGATTTCTTTTGGCCCAAACAATTTCAATCTCTTCCATCAAAGAGTGATGCTCTTTTTCAATATTATCAAAAATGGAAAAATGATATGATTTTCTCCTTAAGTCAACCTAGATCTCCAACACTTGACATTCCTATTATTCTTCAAGATGAGGTTCTTCCCCTCTCGGATAGAACTAATCTCCATCCTAAGGAAGATTGTCCACCTATACCTATGGATGTGACTTTACCTTCTCTTAAGGAGAACAACAATATTCTTCCTAAGGTTAGACCTATACATCCTCCTCATGATGGACTTGGTCTCCTCCCTACACCTAATATTCCTCCTTTCTATGGCGTAGTTCCACCTCCTTCTTCTTATCAAGAGAAGAGCCCTACTTCTCCTATTGTTCAACCAAAAAGACCTCAACCTAAACCTCCCACTATCAAGGAGAGAAACATTCCTACTTGTTCAAGTGTTCCTCCTTCTTCTCAGCCTTCCACTAAGACTCAATGGAATCATTGTGTGAGAGAATTCTGAAGAAGATGTTGTGTTCAAGCTCATGAAGGTACCCCTTTAAATACTCAAACTCCTCAGACTCTGATAATTGACATGATTCCCTTTTCTCCTAAGCAAGATGTTCAACCAACATCTCCAAATCATAAGTTGAATAAAACATGTGATGATTTTACTACTATTCATGTTCTTGCTCCTCTTTCTCTAAAATTTGATGAAGAAATGGGTGAAATTTTTATTCATAATGGTTATACAACTCGTAATGCTTCTAATAGTGAGTATGAGTATGTTGATGTGGAAAAACTTTTATCAGATGAATTTTCACAAACCCTAATCCTAGCTCCTCGAATCCAACAAAGTGATTTACAACATGAGCATAGTCCTTGTTTAGATCTTGTGATAGCTCCATCTATTGTTCTTAATGTCACTCCTCTAGCGTGTTTCTTGCCTTCCTGAACTAGTGATTAGCAAGATCAAGAGGCGAATGTTGTGCTAGATTAGTGATACTAGCACTGTAGATCTTCTCTCTCTCTCCTTTCTTTCTCTTTGTGATCATTCTACTATGTGTATCCATGTTCGCATATTGTTCCCTTAATGTCTACTTGGGGATGATAAAAAGCATTGAGATCATTTCTTGGTCTCTTTCATGTTGACTCAAAAGACATCTTCTCTTCCCTTTTTTCTAAGGTAGTGTCCTTCTTTGGAGAATGAAGATTATTATATGCATATACATACATGATATACATGAGTTATCATACATCATACTAACCCCAAGGATAATGACACTACCTTGTGTTTTGTGTTCATTATCCTTGGGTTTATACCTCGATTGGGGGCTAAATCCTTGCAAAAATGTGCTCCCTCCTTCTCTCTCTCTTGGGTGTATCCTACCTTAAATTAATCACTCCTGATAAGGCTCGTGTGATCACTTTAACATGGGGGCATACACTCTGCTCATACTTTCCTTCTTGTGATACTTAGAATTACTTAGTGAATTTTGTTTTGCTTTGTAATATTTTGTATCCTTGCTCTCATACTCATAGTGAAGGGGACTTTGCTACTTGCAGGCATGGTTATCCCCTTCTCGATCTTCCCTTTTACTTTTTCAATCAATGTTGTAATATCCTAAGTCCACTAAGGGCTTGGCGCATCTTGCCTCCTTGACGTGGTAAAAATCATTCAATCCTGTTTCTTTGTACTTTATCGATAGTATTGGTGTAAGCTTATACTCCCACTAAAGTGGGGGCTAAATGTAGTGTCATAAAGTTGTGACCCTAGAAATATTCAACTGTATTAGGGTCCTCACGCATCTGAACTTGAATCCTCTAGCCTGATCAAAGATCGGAGAGTGTTCGACTTGTGAAAATAGTTTCTTCCTTGGCCTCTGCATCACCCTGACTGCATTCTAGCCTGGAGAAAGGGGTAGGACAGGGGCGTGGTGCCACTGTCCTCCCTTGGATAGGGGCATGGAATCACTATCCCTCCTTGGATAGGGGTGTGGTGCCCTTGTCCTCCCAAGACAGGGGTGTGGCACCCTTGTCCCTACCCTATTTTGGGGTAGGACTCTTCCTAGAGCATGCATTGTGGGTTGTGCCTCGGGTAGGAAACTCCCCTAATGTCGGCCCGTGAGGAAATTCAAATCCACTAACATGTATTTAATGGAGCATTTTCTCTCTCATTTGGATAAGCTCAATAAGTTGGATGACTGGGAAATTCACAAGTGATCAAGCATTCAAGAGCATTCAAGCATTCAAGCATTCTTTTCCATCATTGAGTATTCTCAAGTCTCCATTCAAGGCTAGGTGTTGCATTCAAGTCAAAGATTCAACCATTTAAGATGAGATTGATTTCAACATATAATTCCACACAAGCATTTCTATTAGCATTGCTACTACAACCTCCCTTGAGCTGATTTACAATTTAGTCTTTCATTTACATCTACTTGCAAGTACTTTCTTTCATTACTTGGTTAATTCCAAAACTGGGGTTTGACCTAAAGGCAAATCCCAAATCCCATCCCATTTTCCCCTCTTTTATGTGTGCAGGTTGCACGTGCATGGATGTACTTTCAAATTCAGGTTGTATTTGCAGTGGCAGAAAAACTCTTTTTGTTTTGCGGATTTTTCAAAGGACCGTGTACATTCCCGCAACGGTCTGGGAAAATTTTCCTCAAATTCACAGGGCAACTTTGTCTCGTCATTCTACTGCCATATCCAGGTGCACAACTTCATCCCACATCCCAATCTCAAGTTATAATTAGTTCTTTGTCACTTTTGCACTACATAAATCAATCAAATTCCTTTCTAAATCAAACAAGGAAGAGGGGATCAACTTAACATTCCCAATTCATTTAGAATTCAATCTACCATCTTTGTGTGGAGAGATTGAATCTAGTTAATTATCCTCTCCTCTTCCTAATGTAATGGTGAAAACTACTTGAATGGTAATCGATAGAAAAACTCTCATCTCTCTTTGAGGGAAAGGGTAGTTTTCCTCTTGATCTATCATTCACCATTTTCCCATCATTACAAATATTATTTAATATTTATCTATTATTTGTTTAATATTATTTAATAATATTTATTATTTATTTATTTAATATTTTTAGGTTTAGGGATTTTTCTTTTTCCTTGTGCGCTTTATTTAGGAAATTGTGTTTTATTTATGAGAATTGATTGAGACATGATTATTATTATTTTATTTTCAAAGTTTTGGAGAAAAGAATTTAGGGAGAAAATTGGAGGACAAGAATTTGGAGTTTACAGATTTTCTCTGAAGCAAATTTGGAATTTCTTGAACTTGATTGTTTTGAAGACTTGATTGTTGGTTTGAGAAGATTTTGTGTTTCAAAATTCATCATCATCGTTCTCTTCTCTTTCTTTTTCTTTCATAGGTTTTCAAGTAGGTATTAATTTTACTCTTGATTTAGGTAATTTGATTTTAGATGATTATTAGGGGGATTTGGGGTTTGATTGAATTATATTTATCATCTCTGATTGCATTCTATTTTTTATTTGTGAGATTTGGGTTTGCATGTAGTCATAATTTAGTTTTTTAAACTAACCCTAATTTTGTGTATATGTTTGTTCTTTTATTTTGGATTGAATTTTTACCTATACCTTAGGTAATAGGTTAGCTAGGTACACTTAGGGGGAGTGGCTCACTATGGGTTCCAAGGCCCAGAAGTGGCTTCCAGGATAACCCATAGGTGAGTTTAATAATAAGTGATAATATAAATAAACTTTGGGTTGGGTTTACACATTAAAAAGATAATTGTATGCCTAACTCATACCTTGTGTGCTCATATAGGGAGAGGGTGAGATTGGGAAGGCCTGTCCATCTGTTGAGATATTGAGCTAGGAAAATCATTCATTTCCTTTTCCTCATGAAAGGAATATATGGTTTTTCATGAGTTGTCAAATTGGGTTCAGGGTCTAAAGGGACTACTAGGATAACCCATGTCAAGGTATGCAATGATAGTTTTCCCTTTTGTGTGTCCTAGTTGTCTATTGTGTTAGACTTACGTAAAAAACTCTCTAGGAGTTTCTATTGGTGTAATAAATTATTCATGTTGGATATTATTACACTTTACTTAAGTTTACTTAGGATAATGCATTTCATAGTAGTTTGGGTATAAGACACTTGGGTGTTTGTGCCACATTGGGATAGAGTGTGTAGGAAAATTTCCACCTTTTGTGGTCTTGTTGTTACATTCCACATTTGGTGGGTGATCCACCTCATGTGGAATATTATATTGTTTCTCCTACCTACCACACTTATTTCCTACCTACCTTTGTTTCTGTAAAGCGGAAAATCAAACCCTAAGTGTTCCCCCCACCCCAAAGAGAGAGAAAGGAGGTGACTAGGATTGACGGTTTTCACTTAGGAAAGACTTTACATTCAAAAGAGGGGTTGAAACTCACAAGATCCATCCCACACAATGCAAGATTGAATTCTAAATGAGTTTCAAGGGTTGAGACAGCAAGGATACCCTCTTTTGTAAAGAATGTAGATAGAAGGATTGAACTAGGAGTGTATGTAAAAGTAGGAAAAATTTGCTTGTAGACGGAGATAGAGACACGGGATGAAGCTGCGGACCTGAAATTAGTAGTAAAATGTCGAGATGATGCTATCCTGCAAGTTTGAGTGAAAGTTGATGGGATGATGGTGCCCGGAGTGCACACGGTCCTCCGAAAAATCCGTGAAATGAAGGGGGATCTGTTCTTCTCTGTACAAGGATTCTAGATCTTCAATTACAGCCGCGTACCTGCAACCTACACACAGAAAAGAGAGGACGATTGGGGGGTTAGGGATTAGGGGTTTGCCTTCAGGTCAAACCCCGGTTTTGGAATTAACCAAGAAATGAGAATGCTGTAAATGTTTGTAATGTAATCAAGTACTGATACCTTGTTGTAAGAATGTTTGTATTCTTACATGCGAAGGTGTAATGATGTTGTATGTTGTATGTTGTATGTTGTATGTGATCTCCTCTTCAACGGTTGAATCCTTGTCTTCATTGCAACACCTAGCCTTGAATGGAGACCTAGAATGCTCAATTGCTTGAAGGAATGCTTGAATGCTTGAATGTTTGCTTATCACTTCCGCCTCTTATACGCATATATTCTTCCTCTCTCTCCTTTTTTCGTAAGGGGAAATGTAGTTTATATACTTGTCAATTAGGGTTAGAAGACTGATTTTTTCGACCTTAGGCTGACCTAGGAGCATTATTTTCCAAATTGCAAACTTGAAGACCCGATGCCCAACAAGAGACCGGGCCCAAAATAGGGCCAAGGACTAGGGCGCTGGGTGCCATGGTCCTGAGGGACTAGGGCACTAGGTGCCATGGTCCTGAAGGACTAGGGCACTGGGCGCCATGGTCCCACCTCCCGGGACAGTAGGGTGCAAGGAGGATCAGGCCAAGGTGCAGAAAGATGTAGTTTTTGATGTCGTAAACAGGTTTCGGGGTCTCCATTCAGGTTCAGTGTTGTGTCGCCATCGTGAAGACCCAAATGCAGTCAAAATTGCAAGTGTCGCAATTTTATGATGCTACATTTAGCCCCCACTTTAGCGGGAGTATAAGCGTATGCCCATACTTTCGGTAAAGTACAAGGAAACAACATTGAAAGACTTTCACCACGTCAAGGAGGCAAGATACACCAAGCCCCCAGTGGACTAAGGATCTTACGACTTTGATTGAAAAAGTAAAAGGGAAGATCACGAGGGAGAACCATGACTGACAATATTAAGGTTCCCTCACTATGAGTCATGCAAGAAAAATACCAAAAATTTTCAAGGCAAAGCTAAGTTCACCAAGAAATTTTTCAGAATCTTGAAGAAATATGGATGGAGTGTATGCCCCCTACGTTAAAGTGATCACACACGCCTCATCAGGGGTGATTGCTTTAAGGTAGTAATACACATAAGAAATGAGAAGGGAAAGGAGCATGTTATCACAAAGATTTAGCCCCCCAAGTGTGAGATAAACCCAAGGATAATAGACACAAAGCACAAATCACGATGTGACTTCGCTTTCCTTGGGGTCAGTATGCTATATGATAATTCATGTATATCATATGTATATATGCATAATTGTTCTTCATTCCCCAATCAAGGAAGGTCACCTAGAAGAAGGGAACACATGTGTCTTTTGAGTCAACATGAGAGAGACCAAAAGAGATCTCAATGCTTTGCATCGTCCTCAAGTAGACAACACTAAGGACAACAAATAGAAGAATGAGAATAACACATAGAAGAAGTAACAAAAGATATCAAGAGAGGAGGAGAGAGTCTGATGTGCTAATGAACTAGTCTAGCACATCATTCACCCCCCGATCTTGCTGATCAATATTTCGGGAAGGCAGGAAACACGCTAGAGGAGGAACATCCAACATAGTAGATGGAGCTATCACAAGATCCAAACAAGGGCTATGTTCATGTTCCAAGCCATGTTGTTCTTATCTAGGAGCTAGGATAAGTGCTTTAGAAAATTCATTAGATAAATGGTTATCAATATCAACATATTCATATTCACTATTAGAAGCAAGAGAAGTAACATTTTCATCATGAATAACATTTTCATCTATACCATCATCAAGATTTATAAAAATAGGATCCTTAACTCGCACAGGATCAAAACCATCATGCATCTTATGCTTAGGAGATTTTGGCTCAATTTTTGGCTGAGGAGAAAATGGAATAATACTAGCTGAAGGTGTTTTTGGGGATTGCAAAGTTTGAGAGGCAGCTGCACAAGCTCTAAGACGATGCTTTCGTTGGCGTTCAAGTGCAGAATGATTTCGTCTAGTCTTAGTAGGAAGTTGAGAAGATTGAGGAGGAGGAATGTTCTCATCCTTATCACCTGGGTGTTTAGGTTGTGGTCTCTTAGGTTGGATAATAGGAGAAGAAGAAGGTCTCTTCTCTCTATAAGAGGAAGGAGGAGGAACTGCTCTATATAGAGGAGGAATATCTGGTTTAGGAAGGAGACCAAGTCCATCATGATGAGGAGGTATAGGTCTACCTTTAGAAAGTTTATTAGACATAGACATAGTCACATCCATAGGGGTGGGTTGGGAATCTTCTTGAGGAAAGACATTAGTTTTATCTTTCAAAGGAAGAACTTCCTTCTCAAGAACGATAGGAATATCAAGTTTGGGTGTTCTAGGTTCACTTAGAGATAGGATCATATCTTTTTTCCACTTTTGATAAGATTTGAAAAGATGATCACTTCGAGGTGGAAGAGATTGGAATTGTTTAGGCCAAAAATAATCAATAGGAACACTAGAAGTTCTTTCAGCTGGTTTAAAGAGACTATGATTAATAGTAACAACCTCACCATTATGGGGAAATTTCAAACACTTGTGAGTAGGAGAAGCAATAGCTTTCATGGAAGATAGCCAAGAATAGCCTAGCTTCACATGAAATTGTTCGGATGATGGAATAATAGCAAAGCTCATATCAAGGGATTTGTTATGGACCTCAATAGGTAATGTAATAGAACCAATTGCAGGAGAAGAAAATGCATCAAATAATTTCACAACGACATTTGTTTTGTCATAGATCACTTGATTCAATTGTAAAGTAAAAAGAAATTCTTCAGTAATGACATTAACCATGCAAGAAGGATCAATAAGCACTCCACGGCAAGGTGTATTCTTGACTTTTGCAACTATATATAAAGGCCCATCATGTGCCTTGATAGTTTCACTGGAATCAAATGTGATGGAAGGTTCTTTAGGGATTTTCTACTGCTCTACAAAGTTAATCACATTCGGAGTCATAGACACAAGACCATCAGGTGAGAAAGAGGAACCATTAGTCTCAATCACATTAGAGGTATGAGAAGGTAATGGATCAGTAAAAATCTTAAGATTTTGGTTAGGAAGAGCTACAAATGTGTTGCCTTTATCATTCACACTTGAAACAGAGATAGTATTATTATCAATCAAATCTTGAATTTTACCCTTTAAAGAAAAACATTTTTCAGTATCATGCCCAGGTTGATGATGAAATTGACAAAAAGATTTGTTATCAAAATAGGGTGAATTAATCTTTGCAGGATCTATTTTCTTTATAGGAGGGAGAGTAAGCACATTTTGTTCCAATAACTTATTCATAATACTATGCAATGATTCATTCAAAGGAGTAAAATCTCTTTCTTTCTTGAAAAACTTAGAAATAGGAGGCACACCTGATGCTGCATTCACATTGTTGTTGATGATGTTTTCATTGAACTTAACGAACCCTCTGTTTGGTTTAAACTTCCCAAATGGTTGTTGACTACTATCACCTTTATCACTCGGAGCCATAGGATTTGCTTGTTCCATTTGACTCACAGTCAGTTGATAATTGTGAAGAGTTGCACACAACTGTTGGAAAAAGTAAACTCAAAAAATAGAAGTTTTTCTCTAATATCTTTTTGTAAATTAGAAATAAAGATTCTTTGAATATCATTGTCAGTTACTGGAAAAGAAATTTGAGCACACAAATGCTTATATCTACCAATGAAATCAGTCACTTTTTCTTTAACACCTTGTTTACAATGCATTAAATCAATCAAAGTAACTTTAGGACTTATATTGTTTTGAAATTGTTGAATAAAAGCATTTGCAAGTTGTTGGAAAGAAGTAATAGAATAGGAAGGCAATGAGAAATACCATTGTAGAGCCTTATCTCTTAATGTTCTAGTAAGCAGTTTTGCAAGCAACCTTTGGTCATGAGCAAAATCAGTACATATTGTTTGAAAGGTCTTAACATGTGTTAGAGGATCACCTTTACCATTATAAAGCTCCAACTGTGGGATTTCAACATGCTTAGGGGGGGTAGCTCGAGCAATGTCAAGAGAAAGTGGGCTCGCAACATCAAATGTGGGCACACTAAACTTAGATTGATTCATAGAGGTAATTTGTTGCTGTAAAGAAGAGACAGTTTGTGCAAGATTGTTAATGGTCCCTTCAGTCGAAGAGTTCATATTAGACATGTTAGATTGTGATGGAGGTATTATGTTATTGAAATAAGGTATTGATTGAGAGTAAGGTGGTGGGACACTATGATGGTTAGTCATAGGAGATGATTGGAAAAGAGGAGCACTACAAAGAGGAATGGAATGGTTGAACGAATTTCCCCCTTGCATCATGTTCATTTGTGGAGATGTAATAGGGACACTCATTGAAGGAATGAATAAAGAAGTCAGATTGAATGAAGGAAGAGGGTTGATTGAAGAGGAAGGATTGCTCCGATGACTAGTGATCATGGGTGGAATGTTTTGTATTGAAGTAGTCATTATGTTTGATGTAAAAGTAGGTATACTAGCAATAGAAGTTGTCAAAGGAATAGAATGATTGACTTGAGTAGGAGGTTGTGTATAGCCTAAAGTTTCGGCACAACTCTTCATAGGCATCACATTCGAATCCACGATGTGTGCAATACTACGCAAAATATCAATTACATTCTTATCACTTTGAACCATACGTTTTAGACCCTCAATTAATGAAAGAGCTTAGCTATCGGGGTATTCTTGAGACATCCATTATTGAAAATCATCAAATTGGTTATCCAATTTTGAAAGTTGTTCTACAGAAACCTCATGGAGAGCTTCTTCATCATTAAGAGATAGAGACACGGGATGAAGCTGCGGACCTAAAATTAGTAGTAAAATGTTGAGACGATGCTGTCTTGCAAGTTTGAGCGAAAGTTGATGGGACGATGGCGCCCGGAGTGCACACGGTCCTCCAAAAAATCCACGAAACGAAGGGGGATCTCTTCTTCTCTATACAAGGATTCAAGATCTTCAATTACAGCCGCGTATCTGCAACCTACACACAGAAAAGAGAGGATGATTGGGGGGTTAGGGATTAGGGGTTTGCCTTCAGGTCAAACCCCGATTTTGGAATTAACCAAGAAATGAGAATGTTGTAAATGTTTGTAATGTAATCAAGTACTGATACCTTGTTGTAAGAATGTTTGTATTCTTACATGCGAAGGTGTAATGATGTTGTATGTTGTATGTTGTATGTGATCTCCTCTTCAATGGTTGAATCCTTGTCTTGAATGCAACACCTAGCCTTGAATGGAGACCTAGAATGCTCAATTGCTTGAAGGAATGCTTGAATGCTTGAATGTTTGCTTATCACTTCCGCCTCTTGTATGCATATGTTCTTCCTCTCTCTCCTTTTTTCATAAGGGGAAATGTAGTTTATATACTTGTCAATTAGGGTTAGAAGACTGATTTTTCTGACCTTAGGCCGACCTAGGAGCATTATTTTCCAAATTGCAAACTTGAAGACCCGATGCCCAACAAGAGACCGGGCCCAAAATAGGGCCAGGGACTAGGGCACTGGGTGCCATGGTCCCACCTCCCAAGACAGTAGGGTGCAAGGAGGATCAGGCCAAGGTGCAGAAAGATGCAGTTTTTGATGTCGTAAATAGGTTTCGGGGTCTCCATTCAGGCTCAGTGTTGTGCCACCATCGTGAAGACCCAAATGCAGTTGAAATTGCAAGTGTCACAATTTTACGATGCTACAGTTTCTTATCGAGCCACATGTCATGTTTTTGTGCTCACTTATCCATATTGCCTTTCCTATATAAGTAGGCTCATCTACATTGTATGGGATAAAAAAATTTATTTATTGATGAGAATACAGTTTATTCTTGTCCTATATTTTGTCTCTCTATTTGGTACTTTTCATTGAGCTCTTGATCTAGGCAAAATCAAAGGACATTTCACTAAAGAGGGAGAGACCTACTTGTGCCTATTGTAAAAATATTGGTCATGAGGAGCATCATTGCCATTCTAAGAAGATTCATGACCTCACACACATCCTCAAAAAACACAACATTGATTTGCCTAAAGTCTACAAGAAGGAGGATTCATAACTTACACTTCCTCTCATTCAAAAGGAAAAGGGAAAGCATCCATGGCTTCAACAAGTGGGAAGACTCACTTTTTTGGGGCAAGAAAAGGAAAAGATTTTTTTGCTACTACAAGTCATGATTTAGGGAGATGGCTTCTAGATTCATGGGATTCTCATCATATGGCATCTTTGCAATCTATGTTCTCTTCATTTGAGCCTTGCCACATGTTGTAGATTTTGATGGGCAATCATACATACATGGACGTGATTGGGAAAGGATATATTGCCACTTTGGATAACTCCTTCAATGATGTGTTATGTTTACCCCATTTGACAAACAATCTCCTTTTCATCTATCAAATCACACATGGGGCAACAAAGAGAATTATGGAGTTCACAACTGAGTCAATTTTCATTAGAGACTTGGAGACTAGAGCTATCATTGCGACTAGGGTGGTGGATCATGCATCTCAGTTATACTCCTTTTCAGATTTTGTTGATGAGGATGATTTCACACATGATGATTGTACACATGATGATCACACTTCTTGTGATGATTCATATTTTGAGGAGAACTTTGGGTAATTGAACTTAGGGATTCTCACATGTGACCCCATTCTTGAGCCTTTTATTTCATCTCCTCCTATTGATATCACATCACTTATTGCACCAGATGATGCAAATAGTGCGACAGTTTTGCCTTCTTGTGATTCAGTGGAGGGGGATATATCTTGTCTTCCATATTCAGATTCTTCATATGAGTACTTGATAGACATTGCAAATTTGGGAGATATCATTGATGACATTCATCTTCTCTTTTATCAAAATGATCCTTCTTTGATTGTTGCGAGGGAACACTCTGACCCTCTTGTTAATTCTCTACATGATCCTTATTTTGAGGTTGATATGATTGTGGATTCTTATGTACAACAGTTGGAGGAGGTCTCTTTATGCTTAGAGGAGACATGTGAGTCTTTGGGACTTGTTCTACATTCATCTCCACTAGATATTGGAGTACCTTTTTCAGCAGTGTGGAGCAGTCTACCACCTTTGGAGGGGTATCCTTCAACATCAACATGGGGACACTTGAGCAGTTTTCAGAGATTCCTTTCATCATGATTTTTTCCCTACATCTTCTCTTCATGATTGGGGAGACTTCATGGATACACTTTTGGTTTTATTTCTTCCTAAGGGGAGGAATGTTGTTCGATGTTCGTGCAACTATTTCTTCATTTGTTCTCAAGCTTCTATCATTGGTGCAGATTCTACATTGAGGGGGGGCTATCTAGCTTCTCTTTGGTGCAGGAGCACCTAAGGGTTGAAATGCCCTTAACCATTTTTGGCTTGTGAAACCTTCCAGTGGTCATGTAAATACATAAGGACTAGCTCTAGTACATTTGTATGGTTGTTTCTTTGCAGTTTTTAAAATTTTTCCTTATCGGCAAGACCTACCCCGATCGGCAAGTCTTATCCTGATGAGGTCAACAGAGTTTGGAGTGTTGTTATGGGGTATCGACTAAGAGTGGTTCACACTTACCCCGATGACCTGATAAGTTGATCGGTGTTCGGCGAGTTGTTATTGGGTATCGAGGGGAGTAGTATCAAGTTACCCCAACCAACCGATGAGAAAGCATAGGCGTGGAGTGGAGCCATCGGGTATCAGAAGGAGTCATTTCAAGTTACCCCAATGACCCGATGAGTTAGCATTGGATTGGAGCACGTTCACTGGATGGAGTATCGAAGATTGGTAAGAGGGGTTTTCACCCTACATCAATAACCCGATGAGACCGACTCCCATGCTAAGTTGCCATTGGCCATCGGAAGTACAGTTGTGAATTTTCCCCAACAACCGGATGGAAAGTGCAAAGTGGTGTGTGTCACCATCAGACATCGGCAGCCCCATGTTGGTGTTACCCCGATGCCCAATAAGAAGTGCGGAGTGCGAAAAGTTGTCATTGGCCATCGAAAATCAGAATTTATTGTTATGCTGACAGATCGATGGAACCTGCAAGACAATTTCAAATTGGAGAACCGTTGGTAACAAGATTTATCTCCTCCAATAGGAAGAGTTCCCAATAGAGGATGGAATGTAGAAAAAGACCCAATGGGCATCTGTAAGAGGCTAATGGTGATTCATGAATCAAGGATGGTTGATAATTTGATCGTGGGTCATTGATCATTGTTTCTCGATTGCCTCGGAGAACACATTTTGTTTTTCTAAAATTCAATAGAGAAGTCCATTTTTTGGTTTTCAATTAGTGTTTAATTTATGTTCATTTCATGAATGTTGTTAATAATTGTTTCTTTTCTCTATTTTGTGAGTTACTGTTTTGAACCCGTGAATAAATTCGAGATCTGTAAATAAAGCTTTCCCTTTCAGTTTTTGTTCCCTATTTTCAATAATCATGTCTCTGACTTG
Source organism: Cryptomeria japonica (assembly GCF_030272615.1). Classification (NCBI taxonomy): domain Eukaryota; kingdom Viridiplantae; phylum Streptophyta; class Pinopsida; order Cupressales; family Cupressaceae; genus Cryptomeria; species Cryptomeria japonica. Next base: position 302,166,289 of record NC_081411.1, read on the forward strand.
AAACTCCACAAGATTATTGGAGATTGTCAAGTAGAGCCAGATATGTACAGTAGGTTTTCATTTGAAAGAGACCAGGAAATGGCAATCACCATTTCTGCATACTGAGCCTAGGCGAGCTTGGTGATAGTCCAGCTAGGTATTATTATTTTGAAGGAGATAACTTGTAGGGGAAGAAAATTGTTGAGAATTAGAAAAAGATCCAGAAGGCTACAAGCCTAAAAATGAGACATTGTGTAACCATAGGGAAAAGTTTGCTAAACCAAACAAGATGGGTGGTTTTGCAAAGAGAGAAGGAATGTGTGTCCTACACCCCTGCAAGGATTTAGTGAACAAGCTTACTTTTTGAGCTTGAGGAAGGTGAGATAAGAAAAAAAATGGTAGGGAAGCCCTTAGAAGTCTAGACGGGTATACTTGGAACTTGGAAAGGGAAAGAAGCAAACCATCAAAGAAACCTAATTGACGAAAAACTAGGTGGCATCCCTATCATAATGGTATCAAAGCAAGTTTAGACATGGGAAGAAAGTAGTTGATGTCAAGCACTAAATTAGTAGGAGAAAATTGTCTCAAAATGGTGACCAATGGGGAGTTCGCCAAGAAGATAGAAGACCAAGATGAAGAAAATAGGCTCCTCAAAGAAAGGTTATTACAACTGGAACTAGACGCAGTTGAAGATAAAATTGAGAAAGTGAAAATTAAGATCAATGAGGGAAAGGGCAAAGAAGTTGTAGAAGAGGATAGGACTCCTGAACAAGACCCTATTCTACCTGAAGAACCTTTTCTGAAAGCAATTAAAGCCTTAGGAGGAAAATCCCTAGAAGGAGTGCTTTATGTGGAAAAATTGAGCCTGAAGTAGTTATGGAATGGATTGAAGGATTGGAGAATCACTTTGAGTGTGATGGAATTAGTGAAGCCCAAAAGGTGAAGGTAGCTAAGTCTAGATTGAGAGGAGCAGCCTTGACTTGGTGGAAATTTATCCAAGAAGAAAGGCAAAATGAGGGTAAGAACCAAATAGCCAGTTGGAACGAAATGTTAGCCAAGGTGAAAGAGGCATACATCCCTGAAGATTATGAAATCCAGCTGCACAAGAGGAGACAAAATTTGAGGCAAAGAGACTTGGATGTGAGAAGCTACACTGAGGAATTTCAGAACTTGTGTCTGAGATCCAAGGTGGTAGAGGATGAAAGCATCAAGGTAGCCAAATACTTGAATGGCTTGAGATGGAATATTCAAGAGGAGTTGAGTTTTTTATTTCCTAACACTCTGCATAAGTGCTATCAATTGGCACTAAAGGTGGAGGAATAGAGTAAAAGGAAGCAAGAACAAAGCAATAGAGGAAGAGGAGAAGATCAAAGGTCCCAAGGAGAGTCCAAAATTATAGAGAAAAGTGAGGATTCACATAGAAAGAGCAGCTATAGGTGAAGGGGATCATCTAGCAACCCAGGAAGAGGTAGATCTAGTGGACCGGGAAGAGGGTCCTACTTCTCCACCATGAAGTGTTACAATTGCGAAAAGTTGGGTCACCTTGCCTATAGATGTACAAAGAAATATTCTTCAACACAAGAAAGTGAAAGAAGAGTGACATATGTGCAAGAAGATGCAGAAAGGAGAAAGACACAAGGTGTGAGTTTAGCTTCTGAAGATGGAGAAAATTTAATGATGAGAAGAGTCCTGATTAAAGAACCAATCAAAGAAGAACCAACTCAAAGAAGAGCTTTGTTTAGAATCAAATGCAAGGTCCTTGGTAAGGTTTGTAGAGTGGTGATAGACTCAAGGTATATTGACAACATTATGTTAGAGGACGCAGTAAGTAAACTGAAGTCGAAAAGAATCTCACCTAGTAATCCATATAGGTTAACTTGGCTCAATAAGGAGCAACATGTGGTAGTGAATGAACAAACATGGGTTGAGTTCAATATAGGTAGTTATAAGGATAAAGTCTTGTGTGACATCCTGCATATGGATGCTTGCCATCTACTTCTTTGTAGACCATGGAAGTTTGACAAAAAGGCCATTCACAATGGAGAGAAGAACTCTTATTGTTTTTCAGAAGGATGGAGTTACATAGCATATTTAGTCCCTAAGTGATGAAGGAGAGGGCAGAAAAACTAAAGGCCCAAATGCATGACTGGTAGGTGAAAAACAGTTCATTAACACTCTCAAGGAAGGAGAAGGAGTGGGGTTTTCTCTTATAGTGAAACCAAAGGAAGCAAAGAAAGAAAAGAAGGTTCAAATACCACATGAAGTGCAGCGGATACTAGACAACTTCAAAGTGATCATAAGTGATGGAGCACCAGCAACCCTACCTCCCATTAGAGCCATAAGCCATCAAATTGATTTCATTCCAGGAGCATCATTACCCAACAAAGAAGCCTATAAGATGACTATGGAATAGAACAAGGAAGTGGCTAGACAATTCCAAGAATTTTTGGACCAAGGGTTGATAAAGAAGAGCATAAGTCCTTGTGTTGTACCTACAATGTTAGCACCCAAGAAAGGAGGAACATGGAGGCTATGCACAAATTCAAGAACCATAAATAGAATCACTATCAGGTACAGATTTCCTATCCAAATAATTCAAGACTTGATGGATTGTTTGTGAGGTACAAAGTACTTCACTAAGATTGATCTCAAGAGTGGATACAACCAGATCAAGATAAAAGAAGGTGGTGAATGGAAAACAACCTTTAAAACCAATGAAGGACTTTATGAGTGGCTTGTTATGACATTCAGTCTTCGTAATGCTCCCAGTACATTCATGAGACTCAAGAATGAAGTGCTGAAATATTTTATTGGTAAATTTGTTGTTGTATACCTAAATGATATCTTGATTTTCAGTAGAATTAAAGAGGAACATCTAGAGCATCTTAGAATTGTATTGCAAAAATTGTATGATGAGAAACTAACAATAAACTTGGAGAAGTGTGAGTTTATGAAGCAAGAACTTGTCTATCTTGGATTTGTAGTTTCAGGAGGAGATTTGAAGATGGACACATCAAAAGTGGAAGCCATCACAAATTGGCCAACACCAAAGACATCAAATGAAGTAAGAAGTTTTCATGGTTTGGCACAACTTTACAGGAAGTTTATCAGAGGGTTCAGTGAGATTTGTGCACCCATGCTAGATACCATCAAAGGAGGAGTTAAGACTATGTTTTAGTGGAGCAATGCAGCTAACAAAGGGTTTGAACTTTTGAAACAAAAGGTAGCTACACAACCAGTACTCATTCTTCCTAGTTTTGATAATTTGTTCACAATTGAATAGCAGTTGGTGCTATTTTGAGTCAAGAGAATAGACCTATAGCTTTCTTTAGTGAGAAGCTCAATGATGCCAAGAAGAAGTATTCATCCTATGATCTTGAGTTGTATGCTCTTGTCCAAGCTCTTAGGAAGTGGAGGCACTACTTGTTACCTAAGGAGTTTGTTGTTTACATAGATAATCAAGCTTTATGTTTCCTGAATTCACAAGATAAGTTGAGTCATAGGCATGTTAAATGGGTTGAGTATTTGCAGTCATATACTTTTTCTATTAAGCATAAGAAAGGACAGTGTAATAAAGTAGAAGATGCTTTGAGTAGAAGGCTACTAATAGTGCAAGAAGTGCAGATTTAGACTATTGGAGTTGATAGTGAATATGCTGATTTTACTTTGCAAAATGGTTTGTTGTTTAAAGGTGGACAATTGTGTATTCCCAAAGGATCGATGAGGGAAAATATGATACAAGAAAAACACAATGGATGTTTGAGTGGTTATTTTGGCCTTAATAAGACATTGGAACTTGTTCAAAGGTTCTACTATTGGCCCAAAATGCAAAGGGATATCAGAAGGTATGTTGAGCAGTGTATGATTTGTCAGAAAGCTAAAGGTACAACTACTAATGCTGGTCTTTATCAACCATTACCTATTCCTACAAGGCCATGGGAATGTGTAAGTATGGATTTTGTGGTTGGATTACCCAAAACACAACTTGGTTGTGATAGCGTTTTTGTTGTTGTTGATAGATTTAGTAAGATGGCACATTTTGTTCCTTGTAAAACTACTCATGATGCTAGTCACATTGAACAATTTTTTTTCAAAGAGGTTATAAGAATCCATGGTTTGCCGGTTAGTATTGTTTTAGATAGAGATGTCAAATTCCTTGGACAATTTTGGAAAACTCTTTGGAAAAGATGGAACAAATTTGTCTTTTGGTTCAGCCTATCATCCCCAAACGGATGGTCAAACAGAGGTGGTCAATAGGACACTTGGAAATATTTTAAGGTGCTCAAAAAAAGAGTATGGATAGAGTTGGGATCAAGTTCTTCACCAAGCAGAGTTTGCGTACAATGACAACGTCAACAAGTCTACTGGAAAGAGTCCTTTTGAGATAGTGTATGGTATGCACCCACGAGGTGTTATGGAATTATGAGATCTTGGTAATCTGTCGCACAAAAGCGGTCAAACTGATGATGTCACTCAATCTATGAAGGAGGTTCATGAGCAAGTCAGGCGAGCTCTCCAAGATTCTTCACAACAAGTTAAAGCCAGAGTTGATGCCACATGGAGAGATGTGCAATTTTTAGTTGGAGATTTGGTGATGGTACATTTGAACAAGGCTTGACTTCCGAAAGGGGTTCCCATCAAGCTACAAATGAGGAGAATAGGCCCATGTAAATTTTTAGCCAAGTATGGCTCTAATGCCTATAAGATTGATTTGCCATCTAAGATTTCTTTGTCTCCCATTTTCAATGTTGCGGATTTGGTTGTCTACAAGGGACAACTTCCCAAGGGGGATGCACGAGTTTTAAATGTTCAACGGTCACTTGTTGACCTGCCATTACTTTCTTCTTCCATGCCTCGGGCTGAGAAAGTGTTAGATTCCCGTGTTCTCAAGAAGACTAGACAACAAGTCTACATGGAACATTTGGTCAAATGGATGCATAAACTTGATTCTGAAGAGACCTAGGTCCCTGAATCTAACTTTTTTAAGTTGGGAATTGATCTTTCCTTGCTGTTGAGCGCAGTCACTTGGCTTCTTTGTTTTTGGGGGAGTATGGTGTAGGAGTACCTAGGGGTTGAAATGCCCTTAACTAGTTTTGGTTTGTGAGAACTTCCAGTTGTCATCTAAATACATAAGGATTGGCTCCAGTCCATTTGTATGGTTGTTTCTTTGCAGTTTTTGAAAATTTTCCTTATCGGCAAGACCTACCCCTATCGGCAAGACCTACCCCAATCGACAAGTCTTATCCCGATGAGGTTGCCAGAGTTTGGAGTGTTGTTATCTGGTATCGGATAAGAGTGGATCACACTTACCCCGATGACCCGATAAGTCGATCAATGTTCAAAAAGTTGTTATCGGGTATTGAGGGGAGTAGTTTCAATTTACCCTGATGACCCAATGAGAAAGCAAAAGCATGGAGTGGAGCCATCGGGTATTGGAAGGAGCCATTTCAAGTTACCTTGATGACTCAATGAGTTAGCATTGACTTGGAGCATGTTCACTGGATGGAGTATTAGAGATTGGCAAGAGGGGTTTTCACCCTACACCAATAACCTGATGAGACCGACTCCCATGCTAAGTTGCCATCAGCCATCGGAAGTCCAGTTTTGAAGTTTCCCCAATGACTCGATAGAAAGTGCAAAGCGATGTGTGTTGCCATCAGACATTAGCAGCCCCATGTTGGTGTTACCTTGATGCTTGATAAGAAGTGTGGAGTGCGGAAAGTTGTCATTGGCCATCGAAAATCAGGATTTGTTGTTATGCCAATGGACCGATGGAACCTGCAAGATAGTTGCAAATTGGAGAATCGTTGGTAATGAGATTTATCTCGTCCAATAGGAGGAGTTCCCAACAAAGGATGGAATTTATAAAATGACCCAATGGGCATTGGTAAGAGGCTAATGGTGAATCATGAATCATGGATGGTTGATCATTTGACCATGGGTCATTGATCATTTTTTTTTGATTGCCTCAGAGAACACATTTTGTTTTTCTGAAATGCAATAGAGAAGTCCATTTTTGGGTTTTCAATTAGTGTTTAATTTTTGTTCATTTCATGAATGTTGTTAATGTAATTGTTTCTTTTCTCTATTCTGTGAGTTACTATTTTGAACTCGTAAATAAATTCAAGATCTGTAAATAAAGCTTTCCCTTTCAGTTTTTGTTCCCTATTTTCAATAATCATATGGCTCTGACTTGAAATTCCATAAGATCATTGGAGATTGTCAAGCAGAGCCAGATATGTACAGTAGGTTTTCATTTGAAAGAGACCAGGAAATGGCAATCACGATTTCTGCATACTGAGCCTAGGCGAGCTTGGTGATAATCCGGCTAGGTATCAATATTTTGAAGGAGATAACTTGCAGGGGAAGGAAATTGCTGAGAATTAGAAAAAGATCCAAAAAGCTACAAGCTTGAAAATGAGACATTGTGTAACCATAGGGAAAATTTTGCTAAACCAAACAATATGGATGGTTTTGCAAAGAGAGAAGGAATGTGTGTCCTACACCCCTACAAGGATTTAGTGAACAAGCTTACCTTGTGAGCTTGAGGAAGGTGAGATAAGAAAACAAATGGTAGAGAATCCCTTAGAAGTCTAGAGGGGTACACTTGGAACTCGAAAAGGGAAAGAAGAAAACCATCAAAGAAACCTAATTGATGGCAAACTAGGTAGCCTCCCTATCACTCTTCTTCTCTCATATGGGGAGGGCATTTTCCTCACATGGGGTTTTGTTCTTCACATACTTCTATGAGAGTTATTTGTATAGTTTTCATCTCTCTTTTGGGGGATGTTTTTTCTCTCTTTCCTTAATTTATGAGAGATTCCATTGCATTGGTTTTCTTTCCATTTGCATTTGTACATGGGTACCTAACATGGCCTTGTAGCCAGGACCCATCTTTCATTGCTTAGTTCCATTGTAGACTTAAGTGCATTCCCCTAAGTTGCACTTAAGGGGGGGTGTTGGTGCAATTCATTATTCATGTTGGATATACTTACACTTTACTTAAGTTTACTTAGGATAATGAATTATATAGTAGTTTGGGTATGAGACACTTGGATGTTTGTACCATAGTGGGATAGTGTGTGTACGAGAATTTCCACCTTTTGTGGTCTTGTTGTTACATTCCACATTCGGTGGTGATCCACCTCATTTGGAATATTATATTGTTTCTCCTACCTACCACACCTATTTCCTACCTACCCTTGTTTCTTATTGAACCATATGTCATGTTTGTGTTCTCACTTATCCATATTTCCTTGCCTATATAAGCAGGCACATATACATTGTATGGAATTACCATTTTTATCTATTGATGAGAATAGAGTTTATTCTTGTCCTATATTTTGTCTCTCTATTTTGTACTTTTCATTGAGCTCTTGATCTTGGCAAAATCTCACAGTTTCTTTAGATGTCCTTTGATGGTTTTGTATATTATTTATACTTCCATTTCTTGTGTTATGGTATCTTTTGTCTTTTTGAAAATATGCATGTTGTTTATCTTCACTAGCCTATTTGTTTTTGTTTGGGGCCTTGTATCTATCTCCTATCACAGGGGATGGGCCTATGGGTTCCACATGGTTGGGTGGTGATTCTTTTTCCACCCATTGGGAATACTTATAAGGACTTTCATGTGAGTATCTAAGTGGACCTATTCTTTATGTTTCAGAGTCTTGACATCTTGGTTATGAGATGGTCTTCCTTTAGGATGTAATTTTTAATGTATCTTCTCTAATGTTGTAAGAGACATGTAATTTACATAATTGTATTTGTATTCAAGACTTGATGTTATTTCAAAAGAAAAAGAATGTAAAATAAATGTGTATCAATGGATGTTTTGTATGTTTCTGGTTTATGTGTTTGCATGTGTTCTTACTATTAATATATGCTATCATAGGAATCCTTCTTTTGGTATTTTAAAATGAACATAGAATAGATATTTATCCTTTAAGTTAAAAATTAATTTTAAAAAAAAGTTATTTTGCTATGTAAATTGCATTATTAGATGTTTATTTTTTGAGCTCTCGGGTGTGGTATTACTTATTACCTTACATTCACAGAAGTCGATGATCTCCATGTCAACCACACAATGCACCCGTCCATATCAAGCCTTTCTCCATAAGAACCATATCAAATGATTCTTGATAGATGGAGAAGTAGGTCTAAACATTTTCACATTGAAAACAATCTTACAATTGGGATACTTTGAACAAACTGTGGATTCAAGAAATAAGATCACCATAAAAGCATATGATGATGATGAATGCTCATGCAAAGGAACACTCACCTTACCTTTAAGTGTTGGGCTAGTGACAAAGGATGTATTTTGTCAAGTCCTTGACCTTGATCTTATATACAACATACTTTTGGGATGTCCATGGATATATAAACTAAGGATAGTGCCATCAACATATCACTAATGTATCAAATTTCCATGCAACAGAGTTGAAGTGACAGTGAAAGGTGATCAAAATCCCCCTCATATATTACAAACACCTGTGATCGAGACTAGAAATGATAGTTCCAATTGATAGAGAAGTGACTCCATCATCAACGTATGTTGATCCCAAATAATTGAAATCTTCTAAATTAAAACAAAAGGAACTTAAAGGAAAATACAAGGACAAAGGACAAGGAGAATATAGTTTGAATCAAACCATGTACTTAAGACAATTAATGGATTTTCCTAAGGACTATGAATGACCTTATCCTTCAAAGAAATAATCATCAATCATAATAAAATGAGATCCCACTACATTTAAGAAATGAGGTGAGATGGAAGAAGAAGACCACTACAAAATTCTTTATAAGGAACCTTAAGAAGAATCTACACAAGAACATATCACAATACCATGCAAGAACAATGGAAAAGGTTTTAAGTTCTTACAAAAGTTTGGAGATGATGGAAAATGCCCTCTTTGGTTACAAAATAAAGGTATTGTTGAGTTATTGCAACCAGAGCTAGTAGCAAAAAAGCAATACACTAAAGGACTTAGATTTGCACCATTGATATTACGTGGTCTTAATTCCCAAACAACATTACAAATCATAGCTTCTACCTCCACTAATGACCAACAACAATAAAATAATATTTGATAGACTCTAATGAATGGGAATGGGGTTTAGATAAGTCATCCAGTGACTATGAGCTTACAAAAACATTCAAAGAAATAGGTGAACTCACTAAAGAAAAAAAGTTTAGAAAACAATTCAGAGTTGGTCAAACAACATGATCAGGTTCTACATCTCAAGAAAAGAAAGTTAGTGGAGAATCGTGGATAAAAACATTTTGGGATCTTGAAGCCTCTACTACTCAAATCTCTAGGTCAAAATGATGAAGAGTGAAAACTTCCATTACTAAGTGTCCTACTGATGTTGATTTGGATTCATTTCCAATCAAGACTAATGAGAAAAAGTACTAGTGATGATCCCAATGATTACATTGAAATACCCAAAGACTCTTGTGTCTTTACCCTCACCCATTTTGAATTTGAATGCACTGATGGCCTTCCCCTCATTCATCCATAATTCATTAACTGGGACCAATAAGGACCTCCAAGACTTCATACATTTCAAAATGTGAGGCCTTCATTAACTACCTTAGCATATGAGATAATCTTCCACTTGGGAACGACAAAGCATATTTGGGAGAGGGTGCAAAGCCTTCTAGTTGTAAAAGTATAAAAATAGAAACAAATCATAGGTCTTTGGTGAAAACCACATTGTGGTGCTATTTGACCCCCAAAAACTAAAAAGAAACGACGCATCTAATAGTGAAAACCTCTCTAAGGTACCTGAGGATGGAAGGTTTGACATTGTTCACATGACATCATATGAAAAAAATATCATCAATGCTGATTGAAGAAACTATGAAGACAAACATTGGCATAGAGGAGGTACGACATAACATCTTCTTAGCATACTCTTTGATAGAAATTGAAAGACCAAAGTTCATAAACTTTTTCACAGAGGGACAAATTAACTTTGCATGGTCATATGTTGATATAAATGGGTTGAATATTTATTTAGTTATGCATCACTTGACAATTACTCCATGCACTAAACCGGTAAAATAAAAACTCTGAAAGATGCATCCGCAGGTGGCACTATTAGTAAAAGTGTAACTCAAGAAATTATTGGATATTGGCTTCATCAGATTGATTGACTACACTGAGTGGATTTCTAATCGTGTACCTATCAAAAAACCAAACCACAACATCAAAATATATACGGACTTCAAAAATGTCAGTACGGCTTATCACAAAGATGATTTTCCATTGCTAAACATTGATTTAATAGTGGATCTCATAGTTGGTCATGCAATGCTCTAACTCATGGGTGGATTCTTTGGGTACAATAAAATTAAAATAGCACTTGAAGATCAATATAAAGCAGCATTTACATGTCCTTCAAGTACCTTTTGTTGAAATAGCATGCCCTTTGGATTAAAGAATGCAGGTGCAACATATCAAAGAGCAATGATAACCATCTTTCATGATCTCATGCATGTCACTGTGGAAGATTATGTTGATGATCTCTTCAGAAAATCACTTACAAGGGGAACTCATTTGGATATTTTATCAGTAGTCTTTAAATTTTTGGAAAAGTATAAAGTCAGGTTAAATCCCAAGACATGTGCGTTTGGGCTGACCTCTGGAAAACTCCTTTGATATATTGTCTCACAACATGAAATTGAAGTAGATCTAGTGAAAGTCAAAGCCATATTGGAAATGCTGCCTCCCAAGAACATCAACCAACTCCAATATCTACAAGGAAGACTTCAATCAATACGCAGATTCACAAAAATATCAAGTTCAAGTGGGATGATAAATGTCAATAAACCTTTCAAATTCTCAAAGACTCTTTTAAATCCACCTATATTGAAGCCACCTATTCAAGGAAAACCCCTATTACTCTACATGTGAGCTACACAAATACAATTGGGGGCACTCTTAGTGCAACAAGATCATGATGACAAAGAATGATCTATATACTACATTAGTTGTATGTGATTGGCTATGATCTTAATTACACTTCAATTGAGCATGTGTGTCTTGCTCTGGTTTTTAGTTTGTATAAATTGTGTCATTACATTCTAGCTCATAAAACAAAGCTTGTTGCATGAATTGATCCACTCAAATACCTTCTTAACAAGACAATAATTAGAGTTATATTGGCTAAATGGGTCATGATGTTGAGAAAGTTTGATATTGAACATGTTGATAAATAATCTATTAAGGGACAAGCCATTACAAATCAGCTAGTAGATTCACCTATGATTGATGATGCTCCTATTGTCTCAGAATTATTGGATGACTCTTTCTTCATGGTGACAAATTCAAAGCCTTGGCAACTATATTTTGATTGTTCATACATGTAGCATGGCATAGGAGTAGGTATCCTCTTTTCATGACACCACAAGAGGATTCTATTCCTAAGTAAGACCGATTATCATTCCCTTTTACAAATAACATAGTAGAATATGAAGCATTAACAACAAGTCTATGAATTGCAGTTCATTGGAAGATCTAGGAACTTAATGTTTTTGGGGACTCTAAATTCATGATTCAGCAAGCAAATGATGTCTATTAGACTAGAGATGAAATGTTAATGCCATACAAGAAAATGGTGGATGATTTCAAGTAATATTTCATAGAGATAGTCTTTGACCTAATTCTAAGGGATAATATTTGAGTTGTTGATGTCATGGCTACTATTGTTTCTTTGATTTACATGCTTCAAAATGAGACTAGTTATGAGTTCTTGGTGGATAATCTTTTGGTTCCTTCATATAAGATCGCTCCTACATAAATGATATGTGTCATTGGTCCTGATTCTCCTTGGTACAATAGTATTTTCACTTACCTCCATGACAATATCTTTCCTCCTAACCTTTCCAACAACCAATGTTGAACCTTCATTTGCCAATCCTCTCGCTATGTCATCTTAGTCAATACCCTTTGTCGATGGGGTCTAGATGGTACACTCCTTAGATGTTTAGAAAGTGATGAAGATCAAATTGCATTATGAGATGTCCACAAAGGTATATATGGTTCTCACTCTAGTGGTCCAACCTTAGCCAAGAAAATCATGAGGACTGGATAGTACTAGCCTACTATGAATAAAAACTCATTAGTTTCTAAGAAAGTGGAAGAAGTGTTAGATTCATGGAGACCTTATTCATGCACCAGCATAGGAACTATAGCCGATCACCACTCCATGACCCTTTTTCCAGTGGGGGCTCAATGTCATGGGCAAGATTTATCCTCCCTCTTCGAATGGTCACAAATTCATCATTATAGCCAAAAAGTATTTTGTGAATTGGATTGAGGTTGTTCCTCTCATTCAAATCACCAAAAAGAAGATTACAACTTTTATCCTCAATTATATCATATGTCGATACAGCGTTCCCCTTTCTACCATCATTAACAATGGGAATCCATTCAAAAATTAGGGTGTTCATGAGATTTGTGATCGATTCCATAACATCATCACATCTCCACTCCATATTACCCTTAAGGTAATGGTAAATTTTAGGCATCTAACAAAACTATCCTTAAAATCCTCAAGAAGAAAATTGATGATGTTGGCTGCAACTAGCATATCCAACTTAGCCCCACACTTTGGGCGTATCACACAAGTATTCGCATACCCACTGGAGCCACTCCTTATTCATTTATTTATGGTATAGAAGTTATCTTGTCCATAAAGGTTAAGCTACCTTCCCTATGGGTTTCTCTATGTTATCATATCAATAATGAAGACTACAGGGTCTCATGCTTAAAAGATTTGGAATTATTGGATGAGCGTACACAAATTGCTTTCAATCATCTCAAAGAATACCAACAACAAATGAGCCACAACTATAATCACAAGGTAAAGCCTCATAAATTTGAGGTGGGTGACTTGGTTCTCAAATAAAATCCTAAAAATCAGCAGGATACAAAGAAGAAGGGTAAGTTTGAACCAAATTGGCTTGGCCCTTACATCATCACAACAATCTATGGATCAGGTGCATATCAACTCTAAAAAGATAAATTGAGAACCTGTGGAGGATCCTATCAACATCATGCACCTTCTCAAGTTTTACACATACTTTTTCAAAGTATCCTAATTAAAAAATACAAAAAAATAATAATTAAAATTAAAAAATCATCATTTGGTAAAAACATGGCAAACAAGTGTCCTATGACAAAAAAAATTGAAAATAAAAAAAAGTAAAGAAAATTAAATTTGTCCAATGGTGAAAACCACTTCGATGGTACCTTGGGCAAGTACCATGGTGAAAACTAGGTTACTGATGCCATGTGTGGGGACTTTGCTTCTCCCTCCTTTAGGATTCAGTTTTGCCCTTTCACTTTGCACATACTCACAACCTTTCATAACATAATACATTTACCCATTCCCATCATAGATTGTTATTGATCTACCTAGTATTAGTTCACCATCTATAATAAACCTCTTTCCCATACCTTTTTCAACCTTTCCTTCAATAATAAATTAGGTCCAATATGTAATTAGAGGTAGATCCTAAATCTAGTGATGGAAGTGGAACCCTGAGCATCGCATGTTTTGAGGAGTACAATCTTTTCATTCTTCCTTTTTGCACATAATTTTCAATAAAATATCACTTTCATTACTGATCTATAATAATGTTTTCCATTCTTCTCCATAATAAAGTATTAGTTTCATGGATTTAGCCAATTTCAGATGAGACACAAGTAGCAATGGACTTTCAAAAAATCAAATATTTTGGTAGACTTCAACAACAAACATGATTTTGAGAATAATTTGTCCTTTATCAGGATAACAAAAATGTGACCAGATCAAACATGATAACATATGTGTCAAGAAACAGTAATAACTTGAGGATTTCAGTTTATGTTAGTGTCAAGTCTTGGTTTTCTTTTCATTTTATCTTTTATGGTGACATGTTTTCTAGCTTTTGTAGGAGGTCTCTAACTAGAGATTCTATCTCAAGGAGGTCTTTTACTAGAAAGGTGAGGATGGGGTATGTTCTCCTATTTTTGTTTCTTATGGATTGTCTCTTAGTAATACTATGGCTCATCCAAGGATATGAGGACACTATGAGTCTAGTGTCAACTGGGGCATTCCTTGTTTGTGACTTTTTGATCTCCATGCAAAAGGATACAATGACTATCCAATTCAAACCTATACCTAGATGGTCATAGCCTATTTTTCCATAATAAAGCTCAATGATGATAATAGCACAAGAATCTTTGTTCATCTCCATATCTTCTACCTTCCATCCCCTAGTCCACTATGTCAGTCTCCCACTTCGCGTTGATCCCTTTAGAGTCAATTTTTTGCTCGCATGACCTGGTCATTCTCTCCTTAGCCTTTCTAGCCTTTCTTTCTCATCGAGAGATTATCTACGATATTTTTCAAAATTTTCATCCAATCTCTCAAGAGGGTATATCATTCCCATCTTAGGGCAACTTTGTATCATTTCATCTTATCTTCTTTTTGCCAACACGATAATCTATCTAAATTGTCCTCTTATAATTAAATTAAAAAATTATTTATTTAATTATTTAATCTTAAGCTTTCTATTATTTAGATAGATTTTTAAATATTTAATTAATTTATTTATCCTCTTCCAACCTTTCCCTATTTGAATAAATATTTTTATTTATTTAAATTATCCTTTTCCTAAAATTTAAATAAATATTTTATTTATTTAATTGGTCCCACTTCCTCTATTAATTAAATAATCTTTATTTATTTAATCAATTCATTAGCTTTTTCCCTTCATGACACATGTCATTTATCTCTTAATTATCCTACTTACCCTCTTCATATTTTATTATTTTTCCTACCTACCATTTTATCCTAGCCAACCATTCATTATTTTCACCTCTTAATCTTATCCCTCCATTTTTTTAAATGTCTTCTATATGAGAGGATACTCTTTTCCTTTCACAACCCTAATCAATCCATCAATCCAAGTACTTCTGCAATTAATCCTTCAAGTAAATCAAGCGACTTCACAACCAAAATTTGTTCTTTCTTGAGCTTTACTTGCAATGTGAATAGTATAATCTTTCTATTGTGTTGTGATTTGCATGTTCTTAGGTTTCTTCATTGGTGTATGGTGAATGCTTTATTGTAGAACTAGGGTTTTTTTGTGGTTTTGCAATAGTTTATCATCATCATTTTTTATCATATACAGTATTATACTCAATAAGTTATATATGTGTTGTTGACATGATTTGTACTAATGGTTTAAGATACTTTTTTTGTATGGATGATTTTATGAAATAGCATTTGGCATGGATTCCTTTTTCAATCATGTGGGTTTTTCATTCGGTAGTAACTTGAAGTGTTTTCTATAACTAGGATTTGATGCTTCTGTTCCTTGGATTGGTGTGTCTTCACCTTAGCTTTTGCTTTTGCTTCTATAGGTTACTTTTTCTAGAATGAAAGAATTTTTTGCTTGACATGATGGACATCTTGGATGATAATGCAAGTATTCAAATAGAGAATGAGAACATGTTTGAGATTTACATGGTTTCATCACTTCAGCCTTATGCAATGCATTAAAAAAGTAAAATAATGTTACCTGAATAGGGTGTTATACACTTTGTAAAACAAGGAAATTTATTTATTTAAGATTAATATTTGTTTGTGGTAGTGATGTGTTTAACCACAATAAATATTTATTTGGATCCACTTATAAAGTTGTATGTAATATTGGTTAGATATTTTATGTATAATTAGATTACACATGTGAACTATATTTAATATTTGGAAATAGTGTCGAAACAATAGATTTGAGCTCAATAGCTTTGTATGCTTATGATTTCACGCACATGATTGTACCTCAACAAGTGGTTGTATATGTGAGCTTGATTCCAAAAAACCAATAAACATGTTTGGTAGGTGAGATTGACTACTTGGGTTTCTTGATAAAGAATGCATATGTGAAGCATGACATAGGATGTGCGGTTACATGCATGGACACATGGATGATACATTGGAGGAGATTGATGTTTTAAAATTATTCATGGAGACTCTATAAGTGTATTATATTAGTTTAATTATTTTATAATTAATCTACAAGTTATATTGGCTTATAAATCACATGATTGATACTTCATTTATTGGGCATTAGAATCAATCACCTTTAAAAATGTTTCCTCATAAACTAATTCTTTTGGATTATTCAATCAAATATTGACGAATAATTGATATCATTTGGTGATCAATGTCTAATCATGTATAACACTACACATCTGAGACTTGGGAACACTTTTAGAAGAAAATGTGCTTATAGCCACATAGAATAAAATACAATTATTTGACAAGTATATAATTACATGAATCAAAATAAGTTTTGGATTGAAGAAATATTTGTCTTCACATTCATTATGCCTAAAGGTCCATAAGGTGTTAATTTAAAATCAAAGCCAAAATTATCCATAGAATCTAAGTCACATTCATAATAAGAGATTTAAATACTCGTGCATACAATTTTTATATAACAGGAGGAAAATGATTAACATCCTAATTATCTTGGTAAGACTTTACAATATAGAAGACCAATTCCAAGCATCATAATTAGTCAATACCTATTCTAAACTATAGAAAAGACCTCAAATTCTTATCCTTGTAAATATAAAAAATTAGTATAATTTCATGAACTCTAT
The DNA here is from genome assembly GCF_030272615.1 of Cryptomeria japonica. Lineage (NCBI taxonomy): Eukaryota > Viridiplantae > Streptophyta > Pinopsida > Cupressales > Cupressaceae > Cryptomeria > Cryptomeria japonica. The sequence goes on from NC_081411.1 coordinate 302,182,935, forward strand.
GTTAGTATTCTTCTAATAATTGAATTTGAGGACCTATGTGGGTTTGGTTTTAGAATATTTTAGTCATGTTTAAGCCTTAAAAATTTAATAATATATACATTTGAACTAAAAAAACATCATTGAATTCTATTTTAAAATTTATATGGCCCCAAATCCAAGTGGGAATTTGATGTTGATAGTAATATGACCCTAAAAATAAGCAGAAATTTAATATTAGTGACTGTAAATATGATTAAGAATTGCAATAATATTATAAACATCGGGAAAGCAACTTTGGTTGGATAGTTATTCAAAGAAGGAAAAAAGATGTAAAAATGCATAAGTTGATTTCTAATGTAGCTTAGTCCTAATTTTTCTACCTTTTGACTAACTTTGCTATTTCCCTTGTAATAGGGTTTCGACCTTGTCAAAAACCCACTTATCTCTCTCTCTCTCTCTCTCTCTCTCTCTCTCTCTATATATATATATATATATATATATGTATGTATGTATGTATGTATGTATGTATGTATATATATACATGTATGTATGTATATATACATACGTATATATATATATACCTGTAGACACCCAAAATTGTCATGTCTAATTAAATAAGCCTAATTCTTCTCTTAATTAAATAAATCTTTATTTATTTAATTAATTCATTTATCCTCTTCTAGCCTTACTTCTCATTTAAATAAATACATTTATTTATTTAAATTATCCTTTTCCTAAATTAAATAAATATTTATTTATTTAATTGATTCCACTTCTTCTATTAATTAAATAAATCTTTATTTATTTAATTAATTCATTATCCTTTTCTACCCATGACACATGTCATTCATCTCTTAATTCCTACACTACCTACCTCTTTCATTATTTTATTATTTCTTCTACCTACCCTCTAATCCTAGCCGACCTCCTTTTTTACACCTCTCAATCTTATCCCTCCATTTCATATAGTGTCTTCTATTTAAGGAGATGCTTCCTTCATTATCAAAGCCCTAATCACTAATCTTAAGGACTTGACTATACTATGATCCTACTTGCAACCACATTCTGTTCTTTGTTGAGCTCTTGTGCACATAAAATCTGAGAGCAAATATATCAAGCAAGATGAATGGAGATAGGAAGAATGGAGATAAAAACCCTATTGGACATGTAATGGTATAATCTTTGTAATTTCATTTGATTTGCATTGTCTTAGGTAATCTTCATATGTTATGGTGGATCTTTGTTGTTGTTAGGCTAGGGTTTGGTGGTTGAATTCATTTAGCCTTTCAATTTTGTTATTATTGTTATCCATTTTCACCATAAACATTTTGGCATGCCCCGTGGGACATGGATTTTTCTTAGATCTATGTTTTTTGCAGATTTTTCTAACCCTATATTGCTGTTTTGTAAAACAATTTGGAGAATAACCTTGTGCAACTAGGGTTTTGGACCAAAAATAAAGATCTTGGAGAGATTTGATCATATCTCACAAGTGGATAGGAAATTTTGTACCAAATGTTTTTTGCAGGTTGAAGAAAGTATCAGGAGCTCTCAATACAAAATTCAAATTTTTTGGAGGACATTTTTATTTTCTATAAATTGTTTATTATTTTTCATAAAAAATTAATTTTGAGAGAAAATGAGAGAATTTTTTGGATTTTCTTACATTTTTGGAAATATCTCATAATTATACACAGGATCTATTCTTTGTGATTTTAATTTTGATGCAAAATATCTCCCTAAAAATCAGATCTTTAAAAATTAGGGTTTTTCCTTATTTTGATCATATCTCACAAACGGCTTTGAATTGTGGCATAAAATGTTTTTTGCACGTCAGGAAAAGTATCAAAAAGATTCAATACAAATTTCAGAATTTTTGGATCGATTTTGTAATTTATATGAATTTTTTATGAGTTTTCATAAAAAATTAATTTTCAGAGAAAATTAGCAATTTTTTTGGATTTTCTTACATTTTTGGAAATATATTAGAATTATACATAGGATATGGTGTTTGTGATGTTAAATTTTATACAAAATAATTCCTCAAAAATTAGATCTTTGAAAATTAGGGTTTTGCATTATTTTACTCATATCTCACAAACTACTTGCTTTTGTTGCATATTTTTTTATGTAGGTTTGGAAGACCATAAAGACTCTCTAGTAAACATTTCATATTTTTTGGATTGATTTTGCATTTTATATGATTTTTTTATGATTTTTCATAAAAAATTAATTTTTGGAGAAAATTAGCAAATTTTTTGGATTTTCTTACATTTCTGGAAATCTCTTGAAATTTTACAGGTGGTCTTTTTTTATGATAAATCAGATCTTTGAATTGGTCAACAAAACGCATTGTTGAAGGCCCCTATTTCACAAAGTCTTTTAGATCTAAAATTTACCTAACTTGTGTGCTTGCAGGAAGGGGTGATCATTTGAAACAATCCAAACTACTAATAAATCTTTGTTGCAGGTCCTTGGCAAGGGTTTTTGGATTTTTATTGTGTGCCTTGTTTTCATAGACTACCAAACACTTCCATTGGTGCACTAAAATTGAATCATTGTCTTTTGTGTCTTGAGCAATAGGCTCTTTTTGTTTAATCTTTAGAGGGCATGTCTTCCCGTGTGGTCATTAGGACTACTAGTGAGAAGAGAACGACCCAAGTGGTAGCGAGGAAAAACCACCTCTTCCGAACCACTATAAACAAATGCATTCATGGTGAAAACTATGGATAACATGTGCTGATTAGTTCATAGCGACACTATGTCTCCCCATAAACCCGTTTGATCAAATTTATTTGATCATTTGTAGGGCGTAACCCCTACCGGCTGGGAGCCTTCTGTATTTATAGAGCTAAAAGTGCCGCATGTATGGCCACACGAGCGGATGCCCTTACTAGCACCTTTTTGTTTTAGAAGCCCAAATCCTTCTAGTTGTTGGGGTAGGAGGTCGGACCTCTGGTAGCGGCCCACACACATACGGTTCTTAGTAGAGATACAAAGTTCACCACGGGGAGTTTTCGTGGGGACTAATGCTTAGCTGACCCGAGAAGTGAGTGTTGAGGGTGGAGCCAATGAGGTCAAGCATCTAAGTATCTGCTCTGAATAGCGTAGCCTCGGGGGTAAAACCCCATGTGGGATCAACAACTATTGTCTTGGCCAGCCATAAGAATTGTGCTTGACTTATTTTAAACATTCAAACATTCAAGACCAAACAGCAAAACATTGTGTCTTTTGTGTCTTCAAGTGTATGTAAAATAATTTTACATCAAACAACACACTTTTCTTGGAGTCATTGTCAGTCTAAACACTTGCAAACATTGAGTCCTCATCAACATTGTGTCCTCTTGTCACGAAAAATAGTCAAATAGTTAGATTTGGTCACAACAAAACGAATTCACAAATTGGAAAAAATTGCACAAATTTTATAGAAACGTGTCTGTGTTTGTTCTAATCACGTCTGTGCCGTATAACTGCATCTGTGAAGGGCATAATCGCATCTGTGTCCCCAGAATCAACAGTGCATTTCAAAAAAAAAAATCTCAAAAGCGCGTCTGTGTTGAACAGAGCTAGGTCTGTGTCGGGGAACCACGTCTGTGAAGTATACAAGCACGTCTGTGTTCAGAATTGCAAAAATTTTTACAGTCCAGCAAACAAACACAGTCAGTTTCAGAATTCTTGAGCTTCCTAGGTTGTTTCTCCAGGTTTCATTTAGCATTCAACTTGTCTTGGGATCTCACACAGTCCATCATTGCTTCACATCTTGCATTACATTCACACTTGTCTAAACTTGAGTCAAAAGGTCACTTGCTTGTCCTCACTATACTTTGTCAACACATTACATACAACAATACTTTGCTAAGTGGTCCCTCATCAAGGTTTCTTACCTTTGGGTCTCATTTGGTCTTACTTAGAGTCAAGGTCAACTTACCTCATCAAGAGAAACTATCCTCTCTTTGGAAGCCACACCTACTCTACTACATACATACTTGGTCTTACACTTTGGACATTGCAAGTAGATTCATTTACATTCCATCCAACTCTTGGTCTTCCATACTTTATCCATTTTCATCTAGTCTCACTCATCTTGGTCGATACCTAGTTCATGGTTGAAACCCGTCTTCAAAAATCTAGGAGAGAAACTAAAGAGGCTCAAGAGTCCACAAACATGAGTTCTTATGAGTATGACAATGATATCTTTTTTAATACTGATCACACTACATTACCTGACATGGATGTCTATAGAAACATTCCAAATGTTGAGAACATGGACACTACAAACAACAATGCTACACACAATGACAATATGGACAACTTGTCAATACATTCAGTAGATGTGGAAGAATCCATTATGAATCCCCATTTCAATCGGTTGGTTGAGGAAATAATGAGGAGGGATAGACAATACTTCTTACAAATGATGGCACAAAGTGGAGCCAAGATACCTCATGATTTTGACATGTCTCAAATAATGGAAAATCGACCTTTGCAACAAACTCACTCCAACATGGATCAAAGGAGACCTAATAGTGGAGGAAATGGAGGACCATATATGGTACCTGAATCACCATCATCTTTGCTTCAAAAACTAGAGGTCCCACGTACACATGGTCAAGTATATGATACTCACCTTCGCAGACCATTATGGAAGTCTTATGCAGACAGATATGCTCAATCACATACTCAAGCTACGGATCAACCAAAACAATTGGATATTCAAAGGCATGCTCAAAATTTGGACACAAGGAAACCCTGTGTCAAATTTGGGGGCAACACAATAGAAAATGACATGCTTGTAGAATATGGTATACATGGACAAAATAGATATGGTGTTCCTCAAAATGAATCTATACCAAGTGCTCCATATATGCAGCATCACTATAGACCTCCTCCATATGAACATGTGTATGATCAATATCATCCATATATGCAACATGCTCCTCTTCCAATGGGTGCCGCAAGCATGGGGTATGGTCCAAGAAGTCGATCTCCACCTAAGAGCAATTTGGAGCAACAAATCAGGGACTTACAAAAGAAAATGGAGGACATAAATACACCGAAGACAACATACACAATGAGAGACATATGTCCTTATCCATTCGACAAGAGCATTCCAATGCCTCCATTTCCGACACACTTTGTGACACCTAAATTTGATAAGTATAGAGGAAAAGGGGATCCTAAGGCACACATAAGATAGTTTTTCACAGCTTGCATTGAAGTAGCTTCAGAAGAGACATATTTGATGAGATTATTCCCACAAAGCTTAGGTGATCAAGCTATGGAATGGTTCTCCCAACTTCCACCTGGTATTAAGTCATGGGGTGACTTAGCAGAGGCATTTATTCAACATTTCTCCTATAACATAGAGACAGACATATCAGTCACTACTTTATGCAACACCAAGCAAAAAGAGGGAGAGTCTTTTGTATCATTTTTACAAAGATGGAGAAATCTAGCTAGCAGATGCTCTTGTGAAATTCCACAAAAACAAATGGTAGAGATGTTCACACAAAACGTTAACAAAGACATTGGCTATGATCTAAGGAAAGCTTGTTTGTCCACCTTCAAGGACGTCATTGAAAAAGGCTTAGCAACAGAAAAGGTCCTAATTGAACAAGGAGTCATTAAGATATTCAAGGAAAACAAAGATGACTTTAAAGGAAAAGACAAGCCAAGATTTTGGAATAAAAACAAGAACACAGTCAATGATGGTGTTGTTGATGCCAACACAGTGCGACCCAAATTCATCTTTTCGGGATCAAGTTCTACAAACAATCAAGTGAATACTCAAACAACTTCTAGATCACGAAGGAAGTACACTCCATTGGGAGAACCACTTGAGTCAGTCTTCAAAAAGTTAGTGGCAAACAAGGTAATCACAGTTCCAGATTTTCCTCCATATGAGCCAAAGGTTAAACCAAATTGGTGGAATGATGATGTGTATTGTGAATTTCATAAGAGCAAGGGTCATAAGACAGGAAATTGTCATTGACTAAAGAACATCGTACAAGATCTCATTGATAGAGGTGACATTGAGATTGAGGGACACTCATCCAATCAAGAACATGAGATGTTTAAGGAGCCATTCCCAAAGCATGACAAGGGAAAAGCTAAAGCCACAGATGATCAAACCAACTATACCCGAGCATCTTACAACTATGATTCAACTATCAATCACATCTTGATGGATAATTATGTCTCTACTATTTCATCAAGGACAAAACCCCTGAGAATCCTACTCAGAGACCCAAGATTGTCCTGAAAGGTGTTGGATCTTCTTCCGAACCTACTTCTGAATGTCATGTTACAACCCGTCGAGGTAAAATTACTTTGCCAGGTGCTTCAACTAAAAACACCACTTCTTCATCAACCAAACCTGAGTATGACCTTGTAGAACAGTTAGGGAAGACACCCGTGCTCATCTCCATACTTGAGCTCTTACGCATATCCCCCACTCATAAAGCTATTCTTGACAAAATCTTGAGAGACACCACCGTTCCTACTGATCTGAACGTGGACCAGTTTCAAGCCATGGTGGGATACCTATCCGTTCCACATTCCCTTACATTCACAGAAGCCGACGATGCCTCCGTGAGCCAACCACATAATGCACCACTACACATTGAAGCCTTCATACACAAACATCGAATAAAACGAGTCCTAATAGATGGAGGAGCAGGTCTAAACATTTGTACATTAAGCACTATTAAACAATTGGGATATTCTGATAAAGCTGTGAATTCTACAAACAAAATTACCATCAAGGCATATGATGATGAAGAGCATTCATCCAAGGGTACAGTCACCTTACCTCTCAGAGTTGGGCCAGTTACAAAGGATGTGGTTTGTCAAGTACTTGATCTTGATCTCACATACAACATATTGCTAGGACGTCCTTGGATTCATGAAATGAGGGCAGTCCCATCTACATATCATCGATGCATCAAGTTTCCACACAATGGAGATGAAGTGACCATCAAATCTGACCCAAATCCATTCATATATTGTAATAACCTGCAAGATAGATCAGAAATAACAATTCCAGTCAATTGCCAAGCTATTCCTTCTTCAGCATATGTGGATCCGGAATCCTTGAAAGCTTCTATGTCAAAGCAAGCAGAGCTCAAAGCAAAATTCAAGGTTAAAGACCTAGGATGTGGTGAGTATATCTTTCATGTTGATCAACTCCCACTATCTCCTAAGACATTCAGTTGATAGGAACAATCTACAAATAATTTGCAATCCCAAGGAATTGGGTGTGAACCACCTAGTGTTGTGGCTACTAAGTCTGAATGCAAATCTCCTCTAGTGGTGCAAGCAACTCTTGATATCAATAGTCCTAAGAGTGGTTCCAACAAAGAATCTATTGAGCATATCGTCAGCCCTCTTGAAAACTCACATAGCTTTACCATATCATCCACTCATTCCATTTCCACTCCACTTCCAGACTTGGATCAACAAGAATCAAAAAAGCCCTTACTCATTAGGGATGAAAAATCAAGATTTGAAAAGAAAAATCTAAAAGTCAAAACTAAAGAAAAGTCCTTTAGTCCAAATAAAAATCAAAAGCTATTGGACTCTGCAAAAATCAAAGTCAAGGATAAAAATCCTATGAAGCAAAAAGAGAAAGAGTTGATCTCCCCTAATATCAAAATAACTGGGGGCAAAAGTTCTAAAATTTCAAGTCATAAAGCATACTTGTTGATCCTTAGTCTCTATCATGTCATCCTACTTTCACTTCTTTTCACAATCATAAGCCTTCATCCCTCATCCACTTGTTCCACACATCCATTCCCTTCTAGTGATACATCATGGACCTTTAATGGAGCTTCCTCGAAGGACTTTGTTATCAAGGAGGCCCAAACTTCTTCAGGTGACATGCATACGAGCCTGTGTAGTCCACACACTAGTAATTCTATCTCAGTTCCTTTATCAAGGAAGATAGACACTCAAGCTACACATCATTCAGTCAAGGAACAACGCAGCTACAATCATAAAGTCAAGCCTCGCACATTTGAGGTAGGTGACTTGGTTCTCAGAGAAAACCCCAAGAATCAGCAAGACAGAGAGAAGAAGGGCAAGTTCGAACCAAATTGGCTTGGTCCTTACATCATTACAGCAGTATATGGATCTGGGGCATATCAACTCTCAACTATAGAAGGTGAACCTTTGGAGGATACTAGCAACAACATGCACCTTCGTAGGTTCTACACATAGCTCTTCAAAGTATCCTAATTTAAAAATACAAAAAAATCAAAATTTTCAAAAATATAAAAAAATAAAAAATCTCAAAAATACAAAAAAAATTATAAAACAAAAAAAATCGTTACTTGATGAAAACCTGGCAAACAGGCGCCTTGTGACACAGAAAACATTGAAAAATCAAAAAAAAGTAAAGAGAAATAATTTCGTCCAACGGTGAAAACCACTTCAGTGGCACCCTGGGCAAGTACCATGGTGAAAACTGGGTCACCAGCACCATGTGTAGAGACATTGCTCCTCCCTCCTTCAGGATTCTCTTTCATCACTTCACTTTGCACACACTCACAGCCTATTCATCCATAATAAACTTACCCATTCCCATCATGGCTTATTATTGATCTACCCAAGATTGGTTAGCCATTCATAATATAACCTCCCTTTTCACCTCCCTTTCCATACATAATAAATCAAATCCTATCTATGGCTACAGAAAATCCTATGTCTAGTGATGGGTGTGGAACTAAGAGCATCACATGTTTCGAGGAGTACAGTTTCTTCCAGCTTCCTTTAGTCTATCCGCGCACAATCTGCAATAAAACAACATCTGCATCGCCAGTCCGCAATAAAGTTTCATCTTCTCCGCAATAAAGTATCAGCTTCATGGATTCAGTCAGTTTCAGATGAGACAGCAACAACAATGGGCTTCAACAAATCAAATCTTTCAACAGACTTGGACAACATATGGTTCTGTGCTATCTATCCTTTTTGTGAAAGTAAACATTGTGACCACAATCAAATAAGACTTATACAAGTGAGAAGAGACACTAAACTTGAGGACTACAGTGGATGTTGGTGTCGAGTCTTGGTTTTCTTTTGATTTTATCTTTTGGTGACATGTCTTTTAGCTTTTCCAGGATGTCTCTGACTAGAGATTATATCTCCAGGATGTCTTTGACTAGAAAGGCGAGGATGGGGTATCGTCACCTATTTGTATTTGCTGTCTGTGGATTGTCTCTTAGTAATGCTATGACTTGTCCAAAGATATGAGGACACTGTGAGTCTAGTATGAACTGGGGCATTCCTTGTTTGTGACTGTCTTATCTCCATGCAAACAGGTACAATGACTTTCTGGGTCGAACATATGCCTTGATTGTCATAACCTACTTGCCATAATAAAGCTCAATGATGATAACGCACAAGAAGCTCTTTCACGTTCATATCTTCTATCTTTCATCCCCGTTTCTTGATTGACTTCCATCATCCTTCTTGAATCCGTGTATCCTACTATCACATGACTGAGTATAATGACACACCAAAAACATTTGCATTTCATGTAGTTTGCACCTGCATTACCATATATAAGCATTTCATACATACATATAGATATCACAACTACATCACATCCTGCACACAACACCTGTTAGCACAATTTACATTTGCATTATCATATTCATCTGCATTATATACATTCACATTTGCATCATGCATACACATATAAAACATAAAAGAACAAAAAAATATATTGCATTGCATCATATACATATTTGCATCCATATTATAAGCATCACATAGAAACATACATCACATAGGTATGCATGCATATAGCTTCTGCAAAGATGAATCATCTCATATATATAATCATAAGTGTCATGATACAATGATGTCAAAATCATATGGCTACAATCACCCACAGGTGTCTACATCATCATACAAAAAAATGGTACAATACTGATACATAGGGAGCCCTCTAAGGCTATGATGAACTCCCTCCCTTGGAGCCACCTCGCCTCGATGGAATCTGAGCCCCTGAAGGACCTACCCCAGGATCATCCCTCCTGTCCCCTCTATCTGGTGGTGGTGGAGGACCCATCACCCCACCACTCGATGCTTGTCTCCTCTAGCTCCCTCCCATAGCTGTCGTTGTCTGTGATGGTCTATGGAAGCTCCTCGCCTGCTGATTTGCTGGCACTGCACCATAATAGAGATCCTGCCAGTAGGCAATCTCCTCCCCTGCCCACAGGACATATGCATATTCTGCCCCTATGTCCTCCGCTGCCTATCTCCCCGCCCTCAGTGCTGTCTCAGCCTCTATGTAACACTGAATAGCCTGATCCCGCTCCCACTTAGTATCTCAGAGCCTCCTCTTGAGTCTATTCCTCTCCCTCTCCAACTCCTGGATCTCATCTGCCTGACCCTGGCAGATCTCCCTTAGCTCTATCAGCTCATCCTCCTCTATGTCAACCCCCTCCGCCTCTGCCTGTGGCTCTCCCTATACAGGTGCCTGCACCTATGCTTGCCCCTGTGCCTGTGCCTGTACTGGCACCTGTCCCTGCACCTGTCCCTATACCTATCTTTGTACCTGTCTGGAACCTTGTACTGCTGGCACCTGTAGCGGCAACCCACCGTGACCCCTCACGACCCGAGCCTGTCTCTCCTCTCCACCCTCCCTCCAAGGTGCAACCCTCCTCTCTCCAACTACTCCCCTCCTCCTTCGTCGGCCCCTGCCCCCATCACCTCCCCCATCATCATCATCCCCACCATCATCTCCATCAAATAGCTCTCTAGGATCTGTCAAGCGTGGGAAGGCATGCTCTGCCCAATATGCTGTATACTCGGCATCCATGCCAGCATCATCGACCTCTGGCCACATGTCCCAGGGTAGGGGCACCATCTCTGCTAGCTATGTAACTGCCTGATCATATGACAGTAGAGGCCCAAACTGTACCTGATCTCTAACAGTTTGTGCATACATGCCCGAGCCCCGTGGCATCCTCTGAATCCGGCCAAACTGCCTGCACACCCTGTCTACAAGCTGTCTCTCTAGCACATAGGGCATCCGCCCAATCAGATACCTACTCTAGAAGGTGTACGGAAGCTCAATTACATCATCCTCCCACTCCTCGCATCCCAGGTATGGCCTCTAGATGACCACATCAATGTCGTCTATCACTCATCACTAGTGCTCCAACCTGCCAATCCATGGTTGCGACGTGATCATGTCATACAAATGAATAAAACTGCGTCCATGTCCCCTGCCTCTGAAGTGTATCAACCTCATCACTGGCAGATGCTCATAAGCCCATACCTCCAGCAGTGTCACCCCACAGCCCAATCCTACTGATCCATGATATACAAACTGATGCAGCTCATAGTACAGGTGTGCCAGCACACACGGTCCCCAGGCATATCTAGTGTGTTGTGTCACCAGTGTCTCCAATGCACCTCCCCAGCCTATAGCCAACCCCTGTGTCACCCTATCTAGACACAGGAACCCACTGATCGCTCCTCCTACCACTGTTAGTAGCACTAGCCCTGTGGCTGTCATAGTGTCCCATGCCACGTGTCCTGCCC